>NC_081553.1:11575582-11875582 GCF_963082655.1 Stomoxys calcitrans
CTTTATGAGTCAATTCGATCATATATTCCGTTGGGATATGTAGATCAGGATTCCTTGTTATAGACAAGTATCATCATGAGATAGGCTTATATGATGAACTTTGTTTCTAAAAATTCTAATAAATGACGTTGTTTCATCTAAGGCTTCATCTCAGGCGTTTTAGACATCTAAGTTGGACAGGAGAATTAAGGATATAGTGATTGAATCTTTCTTGGTATGGCTTACCTGTGGGAATACCAATGCCGTCTATACGAGTATATGTGGATATTGAAACTCAATTGAAACTATCTGTCTGAATCAGTGTTGGCATCTTGAATCGAAGGTACAATACACGGATTCATTTGATTCCTCATTGTATAGACAGTAATTTTTTAGATCAGGAGTGGAGTCCATGTACCTAGAAATAGTGTGCACAAGTGTGGCTATCACTGATATTCTACAAAATTTCCGTTGAACATTCCATTAAGGAACAGGGGATACTTCTCTCGTATCAATGAATGCAGTCTGATTAGGTTCGGTTGGGTTGAAAAGAGGCTGTGGATGTTAATCCGCCCCATGCCACTATGGAAATACACCTAAGCCAGTAATCCGGTTAAAGTTTAAGCTCAATGATAAAGGAGTAAAGCTACCGCTTCAAATTTTGCACAAATTGCTGCCTTATAAACCGATCTTGAATCTTGACTTCTTGAGCCACCAGAGGGCGCAATTCTCATCCGATTTGGCTGAAATTTTGCATGAAGTGTTTTGTTATGACTTTCAACAACTGTGCTAAGTACGGTTCAAATCGGTCGATAACCTGATATAGCTGCTATTTCAACCGATCTTGGATCGTGACCTCTTGAGCAACTAGAGGGCGCATTTCTCAACTGATTTGGCTGCAATTTTGCACGAAGTGTTTTATAAAGACTTACAAAAACGGTTCTAAGTATGATTCTAATCGTTTTATAATCTAATATTGCTACGATATAAACCGATCTTGAATCATGACTACTTGACCCACTAGAGGGCGCAATTCTCATCCGATTTGGCTGAAATTTGGCATAAAAAGGTTTGTTATGACTTCCAACGACTATGCCAAGTATGGTTCAAATCTGGCGATAACCTGATATAGCTGCCATATAAACCGATCTTGGATCTGGACTTCTTGAGCCACTAGAGGACGCAATTCTCATCCGATTTGGCTGAAATTTTGCATGACGTGTTTCATTATGACTTCCAACAACTGTGCTAAGTACGGTTCAAATCGGTCGATAAGCTGATATAGCTGCCATATGAACAGATCTGGGATCTTGACTTCTTGAGCCACTAGAGGGCGCCATTATCATCCGATTTGGCTGAAATTTTGTATGAAGTGTTTTGTTATGACTTCCAACATCTGTGCTATGTGTGGTCCAAATCTGTCGATAACTTGATATAGCTACTATATAAACCGATCTTAGATCTTGACTTCTTGAGCCTCTAGAGGGCGCAATTCTCATCCGATTTGGCTGAAAATTTTCATGAGTTGTTTTGTTATGACTTCCAAGAACTGTGCCAAGTATGGTGCAAATCAGTTCATAGCCTGATATAGCTGTCATAAAAACTGATATTGGATATTGACTTCTCGAGCCACTAGAGGGCGCAATCCTTATCCGATTTGGCTGAAATTTGGCATGAAATTGTTTGTTATGACTTCCAACAACTGTGTTAAGTATGGTTTAAATCGGTCCATAACCTGATATTGCTGCCATATAAACCGATCTGGGATATTGACTACATGACCCACTAGAGGGTGCAATTGTCATCAGATTTGGCTGAAATTTAGCAGGAAGTGTTTTGCTACAACTTTCAACAACTGTGCTGAGTATGGTTCAAATCGGTGCATAACCTGATATAGCTGCCATATAAACTGATCTGGGATATGAACTTCCTAATAGAGCTGGCAAAATATCGATAATAGCAACATTCGATAGTTTTAGTAATTAATATCGATAGTATCGATACTATCGTTAATTTTCCATCACCTATATTTCAAACGAAGATAAGAAGTTAAAATCAGTAGATCGATTAAATAGAAGCTATATCAATGCATTGACAAAATAAAACCAAGGTTAATAAAGTCGGTTGGAAGCCATGAGAAAAATCGTTGTACAAAATGTTAGCCTAATCGGGTGGAAATTGCGCCCTCTATAGGCGCAATGTTTCTTTATTCAGTACCGGATTGCTAATTTTTGCTTAATTTTGCAAAAATATAACTTTTTCGATAGTATCCATCGGAAAAATATCAATCGATATTTAGTCAAAAAATTTAATATCGATAGTACCATCGATAGTGCCATCGATATTTTGCTAGCTCTGCTTCTTAAACCCCTAGAGGCAATCCTTACTCGATTTTACTGAAATTTTGTACAACAGCTTCTCCCATGACCTTTAACATACATGTCCAATATGGTCTTAATCGATCTATAGCCTAATACAGCTCCCATATAAACCGAACTCCCAATTATGCTTCTTGAGCCCCAACAAGCCGCAATTCTTATCCAAATGAACTGAAATATTACCCAATGACTTCCACTATGGTCTTCAACATTCCATTCACTTATGGTCCGAATCGAACTATAACTTAATATATCTCCAATAGCATAACAATTCTTATCCATTATTCCTTGGTTGCCAAAAAAAGAAATACCGCGCAGAGAACTCGACAAAAGCGATCCATGGTGGAGGGGATATAAAATTCGGCCAGGCCGAACTTAGCACACTTTTACATGTTTGATTTAAATTTCAATGGGATGGTCGCTCCTGACCCAAGATCTTCAAAATTTTTATAAGAGTTATTTTTTTTTTTTGTTTCCTCAAAGAGGTGTGAATGGAAATATTTTCACTCCACCACAAATACCCAATAGGAGAAAAAGTAACTAATATATTGGGTTGCCCAAAAAGTAATTGCGGATTTTTCATATAGTCGGCGTTGACAAATTTTTTCACAGCTTGTGACTCTGTAATTGCATTCTTTCTTCCGTCAGTTATCAGCTGTTACTTTTAGCTTGCTTTAGAAAAAAAGTGTAATAAAAGTATATTTGATTAAAGTTCATTCTAAGTTTTATTAAAAATGCATTTACTTTCTTTTAAAAAATCCGCAATTACTTTTTGGGCAACCAAATAAAATGCATTGCGGGTACCGCTTCAGTATCAATTTCATTTTCTCTGTGTGCATGCAAAAAAAAAAACCCTAGTGTCAATATGTACCACCTACCCATTATACTTAGACATCCACAAAATTTTCCAATTAACCAGAAATTTATAATTGAAAACTTTTTTTCTCTCTCATTGCTGTTATTTGTCGGTTCTTTTGTCGAGGTTCTTTTTTTTTGCCAACAAAAACTTGTAGTTATGAAATTTGGTTAAACATTTTGCCAATATGTTGGGCGTAGTGTTGTTGTTTGTGTGCGTTGTTTAAAAAGTTGTGCGGTTGTAAATGAAGGAAATCGTTGTTGTTTTTAACAGTTTCATTAATTGAAATTTGGTAATTTGTCGGTAGAAAACTTTCTCGTCCATCTCGCAAAAGTCAAATGCATTAAAAATTGAACTAAGTTGTTGTACAATAGAATGCTGAAGGATATATCTTGAGCATATACATAGTGATAAGCAGATGGATGTGAAGGGCTTTCGTTTCTCATTGTTCTTCCAGCAACTTTTACTTCAAAAGTAATTTTAGACGAATAAATTACAACATTTAGTTGAAGTATATAAACTTTGGTGTATATAGTAATAGCTAAGCAATGCCAGAAGATGTTTGCTTAAGGATATAATGAATTGATTTAAAGAAATAGAGCAACCGATGGCTTTATTCGGAACTGAGTAAAATTTATTTGTAATACAAATAACCTAATTTGAATAAAACAAGTAAAAAGGCATTAAGTTTGGCCGGGCCGAACCCACCACCTCGGGTATATATGTAAACCCCCTCTCGTCACAATCCGATGAAAATTGGATAACTTATGCACCCAAATTCGGCACTGACATTGAATGGTCTTATAAATATACGTCACTGTTGAATTTTTTATCTCAAATTTCAACAAAATCGGATAATAAGTAAAGCTTTTATGAGCTTCAGACACCTAACCGGCATATCGGTCTATATGGCAGCTATATCTTAATATAGTCCGATCCAAACCATATTTGGGGCGGATGTCGGCAGACCTAAAACTACCCACTGTTTCAAATTTCAGCGAAATCGGGTAATAAATTGGGCTTTTATGGGCTTCAGAACCTTTATTTGGAGATCGGTCTATGTGGCAGCTACATCTAAATATAGTCCGATCTGAACCATATTTAGGTTCGAAGTTGAGAGGCCTAAAACTACTCACTGTTTCAAATTTTAGCGAAATCTGTTTAAAAAAAATTAATTGAATGCTGAACATTGTAGAAGTTATTGTGTAATGCCTATGGATCGATTCAGACCATATTAGACACGTATGTTAAAGGTCATGAGAGAAGCCGTTGTACAAAATTTGTGAAAAATCGCGTGAGAATTGCGCCCTCTTGAGGGTCAAGAAATCAAGATCCCAGATTGGTTTATATGGCAGCTATATCTGGTTATGTACCGATTTGCGCCTAACTAAGCGCACTTGTTGGAAGCTATGACAAACACTTCATGCTAAATTTCAGCCTAATATGATGAGAATTGCGCCCATCAGCGACTCAAGAAGTCATAATCCAAGATCTGTTTATATGGAAGCGCCCTCTAGAGGCTCAAGAAGTCAAGACCCAAGATCGGTTTATATGGCAGCTATGCCAGGTTATGTACCGATTTGCGCCATACTAAGCACAGTGGTTGGAAGTCATAACATAACACCTCATGCAAAATTATAGCCAAATCGGATAAAAATTGCGCCCTCGAAAAGCTGAAGAAGTGAAGACCCCAGATCGGTTTATATGGCAGCTATATCAGGTTATGGACCGGTTTCAACCATACTTAGAACAATTGTTGGAAGTGGTACCAAAACACCGCGTGCAAAACTTCAGTAAAATCGGATGAGAATTGCGCCCTCTAGAGGCTCAAAAAGTCAAGACCCAAGATCGGTTTATATGGCAGCTATATCAAAACATGGACTGATTTGGTCTATTTACAACCCCCACCGACCTACACTGATAAAAAGTATTTATAAAAAATATCGAGAGCCTAACTTTACTCCTTCGACATCCTTCGTCAATTTGGCCATGATCGGTTCAGATTTGGATCTAGCCCCCATATAGACCGATCCGCCGATTTAGGGTCTTAGGCCCATAAAAACCACATTTATTATCCGATTTTGCTGAAATTTAGGACATTGAGTTGTGTTTGGCCACCCGCATCATACTTCAATTTGATCCAGGTCGGCCCAGATTTGGATATAGCTGCCATATAGAACGATCTCTCGATTTAAGGTTTTGGGCCCATAAAAGGCGCATTTATTTTCCGATTTGGCCGAAATTTGGGGCAGTGAGTTGCGTTAGGCTCTTCGACAAATTTCTGCAATTTTGTCCAGATCGATTCAGATTTGGATATAGCTGCCATTTAGACCGATCTCTTGATTTATGGTTTTGGTCCATTAAAAGGCACATTTATTGTCCGATTTCGCCGAAATTTAAGATGTGTTAGACCCTTCAATATTCTTCTTCAATTTGGCTCAGATCGGTCCAGATTTGGATATAGCTGCCATATAGACAGATCTCTCGATTTATGGTTTTGGGCCCATAAAAGGCGCATTTAATGTCCGATGTCGCCGAAATTTGGTACAGTAAGTTGTAAAGGGTGATTTTTTTGAGGTTAGGATTTTCATGCATTAGTATTTGACAGATCACGTGGGATTTCAGACATGGTGTCAAAGAGAAAGATGCTCAGTATGCTTTGACATTTCATCATGAATAGACTTACTAACGAGCAACGCTTGCAAATCATTGAATTTTATTACCAAAATCAGTGTTCGGTTCGAAATGTGTTCAAATTTTGACAAATTTTGTTCAGCGATGAGGCTCATTTCTGGTTGAATGGCTACGTAAATAAGCAAAATTGCCGCATTTGGAGTGAAGAGCAACCAGAAGCCGTTCAAGAACTGCCCATGCATCCCGAAAAATGCACTGTTTGGTGTGGTTTGTACGCTGGTGGAATCATTGGACCGTATTTTTTCAAAGATGCTGTTGGACGCAACGTTACGGTGAATGAACACATTTTGAACCGAACACTGATTTTGGTAATAAAATTCAATGATTTGCAAGCGTTGCTCGTTAGTAAGTCTATTCATGATGAAATGTCAAAGCATACTGAGCATCTTTCTCTTTGACACCATGTCTGAAATCCCACGTGATCTGTCAAATACTAATGCATGAAAATCCTAACCTCAAAAAAATCACCCTTTATTAGGCCCCTCGACATCTTTAAGCAATATGGCTCAGATCGGTCGAGATGTGGATATAGCTGCCATATAGACCGATCTCTCGATTTAGAGTCTGGGGCCCATAAAATGCGCATTTTTTGTCCGATTTCGCCGAAATTTGAGACAGTGAGTTGTGTTAGGCCCTTCAATATTTTTCTTCAATTTGGCTCTGATCAGTCCAGATTTGGATATAGCTGCCATATAGACTGATCTCATGATATAAGGTGTTGGGCCCATAAAAGGCGCATTTATTGTCCGATTTCGCCGAAATTTGGAACAGTGAATTATGTTAAGCCCCTCGATAGCCCTCTTCAATTTGGCCCATATCGGTCCGGATTTGGATTCACCTGTCACATAGACCGATCTCTCGATTTAAAGACTTGGTCCCATAAAAGGCACATTTATAATCCGATTTCGCCGAAATTTCACACATTGACTTATGTTAGGCTTTTCGATATTCGTGTCGTATATGATTCAGATCGGTCTATATTTGGATAAGGCTACCAAAAAGACGAATATTTTGTTCTACAAAATTGAATATTGACTTGTATTTATTAGACCACTCAATATCCGTGTCGAATTTGGTTCAAATTGGACCATATTCCGTTAAAGCTGCATAAATTATGCATTTTTCACCGGATTGAGGTGGTGGGTATCCATAGTTCGACCCACCCGAACTTAACGCCTTCTTACTTGTTTTTTTTTTATGATGTTTTTTACTTATGGTTAATTTTTAATTTATTTTACTTACAGCACTATCGTGGTTCGTTGAAATCTCTAAACACTGGAATTGTTACGCTTTTAAATTATGGTAAACACGTGCCACCAGCAGTATCACATGTTACCTTGGCCCATGAAATTGGACATAATTTTGGATCACCGGTAAGTCTCATACAACACACTCACCGCTATAAGATTGACTATGCATATTTTGTCATTCCGTTGGCAGCGCCAAAATCAAGTTTCCGGTTTTTAATGACAAAGTCCTTCCATAACTAATATATCTTCTAATCCCGGACAAAACGGGTAAAGATCATTGTTTATGTCCGTCTGTGTGTGTTTTCTTTCCTATTGCTTTTCCGCCCGTCCATTTTATTTTATATCCAATCTTTACGAAATTTTCAATTTCTCACATTTCCAACCTTTGCCAAAAGTTGTCAAAAATGGGTTCAAATTTAGATGTCGTAGCTCGCACATGTGCATATCTTTTTGGCCTAGAAACGAGGCCTATAGGAAACAAAAGATGTCTTAGATTTTGATTTTGACACAGTTTGGTGCCCTTTTTATACCCTCCACCATAGGATGGGGGTATACTAATTTTGTCATTCTGTTTGTAACTACTCGAAATATTCAACTGAGACCCCATAAAGTGTATATATTCTTGATCGTCATGACATTTTGAGTCGAACTAGCCATGTCCGTGCGTCTGTCCGTCCGTCCGTCTGTCTGTCGAAAGCACGCTAACATTCAAAGGAGTAAAGCTAGCCGCTTGAAATTTTGCACAAATACTTCTTATTAGCGTAGGTCGGTTGGGATTGTAAATGAGATATATCGGTCCACGATTTGATATAGCTGCAATATAAACCGATCTGGGATCTTGACTTCTTGAGCCGTTCGAGGGCACAATTCTTATCCGATTTGGCTGAAATTTTGCATTAGATGTTTTTATATGACTTCCAACAAATATGCTGAGTATGGTTGAAATCGGTTCATAACCTGATATAGCTGTCATATAAACCGTTCTTGGGTTTTGACTTCTTGAGCTACTAAAGGACGCTATTATTAACCGATTTGGCTGAAATTTTGCATGAGGTGTTTTGTTATGATTTTTAACAACTGTGCTAAGAATAGTTCAAATCGGTCCGAAACTTGATATAGCTGCCATATAAACCGATCTGGGGTTTTGACTTCTTGAGCCACTAGAGGACGCTATTATTAACCGATTTGGCTGAAATTTTGCATGAGGTGTTTTGTTATGACTTTCAACAACTGTGCTATGAATAGTTCAAATCGGTCCAAAACCTGATATAGCTGCCATATAAACCGATCTGCGGTCTTGACTTCTTAAGCAACTAGAGGGCGCAATTATTATCCGATTGGAATGAAATTTTGCATGAAGTGTTTTGTTATGACAACAAAACTGTGCTAAGAATGGTTCAAATCGGTCCATAACCTGATATAGCTGCCATAAAAACCAATATGGAATCTTGACTTCTTGAGCCTCTAAAGGGCGCAAGTATTATCCGATTTGGCTGAAATTTTGTACAACGGCTTCGCTCATGACCTTTAACATACATGTCGAATATGTCATGAATCGGTTTATAGCCTAATACAGCTCCCCTATTAACCGATCTCCCTATTTTACTTCTTCAGCCTCTAAAGTGCGCAATTCTTACTAGATTTGGCTCAAATTTTACACAATGACTTCTACTATGGTCTCCAATATTCAGTTCAATTATGGTCCGAAATGAACCATAATATGATATTGTCCCAATATCATAGCAATTCTCTTCTTTTATCCTTTGTTTGTCTAAAAAGAGGTACAGTGGCAAGAGCTCGACAAATGGGATCCATGGTGGAGGGTGTATAAGATTCGGCTCGGCCAAACTTAGCACGCTTTTACTTGTTTACGTTACAAATTGACTCACCCCAATGAACATTGCCCATAGGCCGATTTCGTTGAAACTTCAAAGAGATAGGCGAATTAGAATCGTCTATCCAATTACGGTTCAGATTGGGCCATATGTGGTTATAGAAGCCATATAGACCGATCAAGATCATTCAAATTTAGAACTGTTGTATTAGAGTGTAGCGCAGAGGTTACCATGTCCGCCTATGATGCTTAGCGCCTGGTTTCGAATCCTGGCTAGTAGATTAAATATCGCACTGCTGCAGCCCTTCCGCACTGCTGCACGCCATTCGGGCTCTGCTGTGAAAATGAGGCCCCTTATTATTGAGCTTAAAACTTGAATCGTACAGCACTCATTGATATATGAGAAGTTTGCCCCTGATCCTTAATGGAGTGTTAATGGGCTAATTTGAAGTTGTAGTTATATTAGGCTCCTACACATCCTTAACAAATATTGTAGAAATTGGATCGGATTTTTTTAAAATATCTGCCTTTTAGACCGATTGTCGATTTAAGACTTTCACGTAGTTGGAGGGCAATAAGGGTGTATTTATAATCCTGTTCGACAAAATTGTGAACAGTTAATTGTTTTGGACACTTCGATATCATTACCCATTATGGTCGGGATGAGACCATAATTTTGTATAGCTTCATATAGATTTTCGACATTAACTCATGTAAACCGACCTCCGAAGTTTACTTTTCTAGAGCATGGAAAACTTTTCTTTCATCCGATTAGCATATTCGAGCGATTTTTTTCTTAATAAAATATTCAACTATTTAAAATACACTCGTCCATAGAATTCTTTCAGTTCAGATATGTTTATGACCCCATTTAAAGGCATTGCAATTCGCTTGGCAAGTAGCCCCCACTTGGAGGACAATCTGTCTTGGTACTGTCTTCACCCTCAATGTTTTCCAAAGAAATTTAGGCAAATTATAATTTAAAATTGCCAAAAACCCTTAAGTACTTGGAATCACCTTTGTCTTTGTCTCCGAACAGAATCCATGAAATTCCCTTCATTTATAAATGATCCTTGTGTCGCTGTAGCGTTAAATAATGCCAACTTATACATATTTAATGAGGCGAGAGATTTTCAAAATTAGCATAGACGGCGAGACGTTACCATGAAATCTGGTTGGTTTCTGTCTCTCTTCGGGAGACAAAAACTTATCAGCATAGGAAGCCGTTTTTAGCAACTCACACACAGAAAGGCGACGACTATAAAGCACAAAAACTTATGCGTGAATGTTTAAAAGTATACTCAGCAGGCTGCATGCAGTAAATGTGTTTTTGGTTGTGGGTGTTGTATTTTCTGTCTACACGGATGTGTTGTTCATGTGGGTGTTGCCATATCGTGGAAGTGAGTGCGCCACAATGCACAATGAAAATGGAATGCACTCCATGCAATTAGTTACAGTTCGTCGCGTGTGCTTGTTTGGGTGCTCGTTGAACTTTTGCAGTTGAGCGACATAGAGAGCAAGTCGATTTTCCCCCTCTATGCGTTTATCTGCAAGCACATTAAACTGCACATGTATGAGTTTGGCTGGAATTGAAAGTTAACTAAGCACATGCTTTTAAGGAATTTTTTGGTATGGTCGGCAGAGTGTTTTTGAGTGGAAGAGCAACACACCCATGAAATGAATGAGTGAATGTAGTTGTTTTTTTTTTATAGTATGAAGGAAAAAGGATAACCCGTTATTCATTCTAATGCAGTTTTATGTCTTTACACATGAATTTTCTTTTTCAATAAACTTGAAAGATTTGGCATTTCCGGAAATGTTAATCAAATGCAGACATATCTTTACACAAAAACATTTATAAACCAAATAATGTGTTTATTAAGTTGCTTCACTAAAAAGTAATTCTGTATTCAAACAAAGGCTAACAGGTAAGAATTGCTATGCTATTGGAGCTATATCAAGTTATGGAATGATTTGGACCATACTTATTTCGAATTGCCATAGACCATAGTTGAAGTCATTGTGGAAAATTATAGCCAAATCGATAAGGAATTGCGCCATTTAGGGTCTCTAGATACAAAATCGGGAGATCGGTTTATATGGAAGTTATATCAGGTTTTGTAGCGATTTAGACCATACTTAGCACAAATGTTGGAAGTAAAAAAGAAAACACTTCACGCAAAATTTCAGCCAAATCGGCTAATAATTGTGTCCTCAAGTGTCTTAAGAAGTCAAGATCCGAGATCGGTTAATATGGCAGCTATGTTAGGTGATGAAACGATTTGAAAAATACTGAGCACAATTGCTAGAAGTTATAACGAAACACCTCATTCAAAATTTCACCCAAATCTGATAACAATTGTAATTGCGGATTTTTTAAAAAAAAGTAAATGCATTTTTAATAAAACTTAGAATGAACTTTAATCAAATATACTTTTTTACACTTTTTTTTCTAAAGCAAGCTAAAAGTAGCAGCTGATAATTGACAGAAGAAAGAATGAAATTACAGAGTCACAAGCTGTGAAAAAATTTACTTTTTGGGCAACCCAATATATTCCTGTTCGTCGTGACATTTTGAGTCAATCTAGCCATGTACGTCCGTCCGTCCTTCCGTCTGTCTGTCGAAAGCACGCTAACTTTCGAATGAGTAGGTTAGGTTAGGTTGAAAAGAGGGTGCAGATATTAATCCGCACCATGCCACTATGGACATACACCTAAGCCAGAATTCAGCTTGTTGTGCGCTCTAAGAAGTATAATGTAAACTCTAAAAAGAAAATTTTATGTTAGGAATTTAATGCTACTTACAAAATCCTTAATTGTTTTCAATAATACTCCTCTAAGTTGGTCCATGTCTGGTATTGTGTGCCAACCTAAGTGCCGGTATCTGTTAGACGTGAAAGCTGGGCAATGACAATGGAAATGCTCCAACGTCTCATTATCCTTCTCACGATCTGGATCCCCCATAGGATTTTCGCCGTCCTACCGACCGTTTCGCTGTTTTACAATATTTCATGCGCATTCGCCGCCCACTCCCTTAACTCGGACTGCGTCGACCCGAAGGCTTCTGGTTAACCAAGTTTATTGACGGCAGTGCTCTGGCCTCCACCGCCAAATCGTCCGCTCTTTCATTTCCCCTTACTCCGTTATGACCCGGCACCCAAACGATGCGGATTTTGACATCCCCAGAGAACGCGTTAATCTCCTTATTACGCTGCAAGACTGTTCGTGACCTTACCGTCCTGGTTGTTACTGTCCTTATGGCAAATTTAATGTCGGTAAAGATGTTCACACGTCCTCACGTTAGCACCACACTACCTCACGCATTCCGTGATCGCCCGGATCTGCGCCTGTAGGACCACATTATGGTCAGGCAGTCTAAAACAGATCTCACTCCCTCAATGTAAACCCTCTCGCCCACTCTGTCCTCTAGCTTTGATCCATCCGTGTAACATGATGGCAATACTAGGGTTCCGTCAAACCAAGACTGTGCCGATGGCAGCAGTGCGTCGCACTCGACTTCAACGTTCATCTCAGGTACCGATCGAAAATCTCTTCCCTTCCTTCCAGGTTTCCTATCTTCGCCTCGATTATACCGCGATAGTATGAGCTGCTCCCATCCTCAATTCATTCTTCCATCGCCTTAAATTTCATAGCCGCAGTGGCTGCCTAACACTTAATCTGTACGTCAATGGGTCGGATATCTAGAATGGTCTCCAGTGGTCCTCATCGTTCCGCCTATGCCAAGACAACATGTTCTCTGAACCTGTTGTATGGTCCTAATGTTGCACTTTTTCTCCATAGCAGTTCACCAAACTACTGAGGCGTAAGTAAGTATTGGTGTAATCACGCTCCTGCAGAGCCAATGGACTATCCTCGGATTTAGGCCCCATTTCTTCTCCGGGTTAACATTAAGACCTCTAGCCCATATGCAAGACCCTTTCGGCCCTTCTGCAAAGGCGTAGCAGACGGGTTCAATTCCCTACTCAGTCAGCATCCGTAATAGGTCATTTATGATGGTCACACATAAGAGTGGCGATAAAATGCCCCCGATTGCGTGCCCTGTGCCACTTACTCCCTTATATTTATGCCATGAGACACACAATTTATCCACCTGTTCCTAAGCATATGGTTTATCCAGTCTCCGAGGACCGGGTCCACTCGGTACTGGTCTAAGGATTGGATCAGTGTGTCGCTCCGCACGTTGTTAAAAGCCCCCTCGATGTCAATGCCAGTGTGTACGTTTCGGCATCGAAGGAGTCTTCTATTTAATACACAACCTAGTGAAGGGCAGTCTCCACCGACCTTCCCTTGACAAACACTGTTTGTATGCTGTTTGTATTTGAGCAGTTCGCTGGATGTCCTACTCTTTATCATGGTGTCCACAATACGTTCCATGGATTTGAGTAGAAAGGATGTAAGGCTAATGGGTCTGTAGGGCCTTTGGTGTCGCGTAACTTGCCTTGCCGGGCTTGGGTATAAACACCACCATTGCCTCCTGCCAGGCTTTCGGAATAAATGCAAGTCCTAGGCACGCTGTGAAAATTTTGGCCAGACGAGGCGCCAGATAGTCTACCTCTTTCTGTAGTAATGCCGGAAATATGCCATCAGGTCCGGGTGACTTAAATGGTTTGAAGCTTCTCAAGGAGGCCTTCACCATAAATTTCGTTATTATAAACCTGCGATCAACGTCATTATTCCAAGATTCTGGTGTCTCCGTGAGTCCCTTCGTATTCTGTAAAAAATGGGTTCTCATCAAAAGCCTCAACATGTCCTACGTTGTCTTTGCTCTCACTCTCTCGTGTCGTCTACTAAAGTCTCAGTTTGGACATGGGTTTCTGAGAGAAACTTTTTTATCTTGGCGGCGTCATTTACGCTATCGACCTGTTCGCAGAAAAGCTTCCAGGAGGCACGGATTGCCGCTTTGGTAATCTTATTGTAGTCCTTGAGCCGTGTGTAATACACATCCCAATAAACTTCCGCTTTTTTAGGACGTGCTCTGTTAAAAAGACCTCTTTCCCAATATTGCGAATCTCCCCGGTCATCCAGGGTTTTTCTTGGGCTGATTTCCTTTACCGAAGACGACAACTATCTTCGAAGAACCCCACCAGTGTAGTCGTAATCCTGTTGACATTTTCATCAATATCTTCTATGCTTGGACAATCTAAATTATCTTGCCCAAGTCTTCTTCTGAGTGGCCTTCCGAATTTTGTCCACTTGGTTTTCAACTTATTCCGAAAGCTTATCGGATGCGGCGCTGGCCGTGCTATTCTAAACCTTGCGTAGCGATGATCAGAGAAAGAGTGTTCCATGGAGACCCTCCAATCTTGAACCTCATCGATTAGATTTTCCGAACATATCGTCACATCTAATACCTCCTCCCCAATCCTATTAACAAAGGTAGCGGTGTTGCCAATATTAAGTGTTATTAGATCGTTAGTAACAACTCTGCCAAAGTTTAGCCCCGATTATTAGTGTTGGTACAACCCCACGAAATGTGTTGAGAGTTCGCATCGCACCCTATTAGTAGCTCGTTTCCTGTTTTGCTTTCCTCACCAGCCGCTGCAGCTCTGACGTGGGTGGCGGTGTCGGAAAGTCCAAAGGCGGATAAAGTGATGCCAGGTATGCTCCACCGTCTCCCTGTCTCACCACTGTTGCATCCGACGTTGACAACTCTGGGGAAAATATATGATGCTAATTTTTTTGACAAATAATAATAACGCAGGTCCTCGGCCGAGTACCAGTGCTTGCATAGAATAATTGGTAGTTGATATGGTTCGGTCCAGAAACTTTGTTTCTGGTCGTCCATGGCTCCTGAATTAAGGCAATATGAATTTTGCGAATGAGTAAAGTAGGCGCTTGAAATTTTACAAAAATTCTTCTTATCAATGTAGGTCCAATGGGATTGTAAATGGACCAAATCGGTCCATGATTTGATATTGCTGCCACATAAACCAATCTTGGGTCTTACTTCTTTAGCCTCTAGAGGGCGAAATTTTGTACGTGGTGTTTTGGTTTCACTTCCAACTACTGTGCTAAGTATGGTTCAAATCGGTTCAAAACCTGCTACAGCTGCCATATAAACCGATCTTCGGATAAGACTTCTTGAGCTTCTAGGGGGCGCAATTCTTATCCAATTTGGCTGAAATTTTGCCTGAGTCGTTTTGGTAATAAGTTTTTTGCACAATTTCTCTTTTCCTAAAGACAATGAGAGGTCAAAACAAGAAATCCCATGGATTTGTTATATTTTTGGATAAGAATATCTTTTATTTGAATGCGATCTAAAAAGAATATGGACCGATCCGAGCTTTACTTGTTATAAACCTATAAAGAAAGGCAAAAGCCGGGCGGTGCCTACTGTATAATACCTTAAAAGACATTTATGGCATGGGACGGTCTAATGTGCATTTAACAAGCTCATTGGGGTCAATCCGATAATAAACTGGTTTTACTCCTCTATGGCCCGGTACCCAAATGAAGCGAGTTGGGTCGCATTTAGAGTAAGCGTTAACCTCTTCTATTCCATTCCTGAATTCACCGTCTTGGTTTTTATTGCCTTTATAACCAACATACTATCCGAAAAACGTTTACACTCGTCGCTTATGTCTTAATCCCCAACCACCTTATGCTCTTTGTGATCGCGTCAGCAGCACCTTGCTATGCCTGACCGTAGTCTGAAACAGAACTCGGTTTCTGGTTCTTCATTGTAGACATCCAGTGAAGTTGCCTTCCCTAGTTACGCTCCTTTTTGTGTAGCATGACCTTTCAGATGACAGTCGATAAAATCCATCAATTCAAGACAGTGATTTGCACCTGACCTCTAGTGTCGTCGCCTTGAGTCTCATACGCAATCCGGCAAAAGAAAACTCGTACCGGCAAAGTTTATGTCCAAAAATTGTAAAATTTATTCTTCTTTAAATTTCTTTAAACCCAAACTTAAATCTCTTTGCAAATAGCTTATCTTGGCTAATATTCTATTCCCTATGACATTGGCATCTTGGCCCATTGTTAAGATGGCACTTTAATGAAAAGAGGGTGTATACAAGTAATTCTAGTTTCCTTTGCTTTGCTCCCTTATCATTCACCTCATCAGTAACACTTATGCACGGCATTGTCCTGCTTCATCTGTAGCGCCATTGCCCTCATCATCATCGTCATCGTCATCATCATTATAGCCTTCCTTAGTTGAGATACTTGACAGTTTCTTTAATCATCGATTAAACTGTAACAAGGACAAATTACATTTTAAGTTATTGCATTCTCATGTACGTACGTATACTTGGGGATGCTGTGATGCAACAGGACTTGACTAAGTCATTGGTGTAGCAAATTTCGGCACTGCTGCTGCTGCTGCCGCTGCATCGAGAGAAGAGACCACAATGATAAAGGATGTGGTGTGTGTGGTTAAAGCTGCATATCGAAGGTTGTTGCACATGCTTTGAAGGGTTGTCTGATGGCACAAGAAAGTTTCTTTAAATAATTATTCGGTGTAATGAAATGATGAGGATTACTCGTGTATTAAGAACATGCAAAAGTTCCTCAGAAGAGCCTTGAAAAAACCATATGGCCTTGCAAGAAGCAGGGAAAAGGATGATATGAAATTATTAAACTTGATAGTTGGAATAAAAGACAAATTTTTTTTTGAAAAAATTACAAAACTTATGTGGGAATGAAGCCTGAATTCAAAATCTGGGCTGAATACCAGCAAATAATTTTTGTATCTCTCCACCAAAGTTGTTATTATGATTTCTTTCTCCCTCTCTGTCTCTTTCAGCACGATCCCGAACAATGCACTCCCGGTGGAGAAGATGGCAATTTCATTATGTTTGCCCGCGCCACCTCGGGAGACAAGAAGAACAATAACAAATTCTCTCCCTGCTCATTGAAATCCATAGAACCAGTTCTCAATGCCAAGGCACGCAGCACCAAGGGTTGTTTCACCGAACCCCAATCATCGATATGCGGCAATGGTGTGGTCGAACCAGGAGAACAATGTGATTGTGGTTGGGAAGAGGACTGTAAGGACTCATGCTGTTTCCCCATGTCAAGGCACCCGCGCAACGATGAGAAGCCCTGTACCCTTACCCCCAAGGCCATGTGTAGTCCTTCGCAGGGACCCTGCTGCACCGGAGATTGTAAATTGAAATATGGTGACAAGTGTCGTGATGACAATGGCTGCCGTGATCCCAGTTTTTGTGATGGCCACATGCCCCAGTGCCCGCCCTCTGTCAATAAGCCCAATAAGACGATATGCAACAAGGAGTTTGTCTGCTACATGGGTGAGTGTACCGGCAGCATATGCTTGGCCTATGGTCTGGAATCTTGCCAATGTATACCGGGTCCCAAGGATGACAAGATTAAATCATGTGAACTATGCTGCAAGCTACCCGGTGAAGATAATCCCTGTCGCAGTTCATTCGAATGGAATGAGCCGCCCTTCGATGTGCCCGATATGTATGCCAAACCAGGAACACCCTGTAATGATTACAATGGGTAAGTGTATAATTTCCTAGTAATGGTAATGTGCAATAGTTGTTGTTGTTGTAGCTGTTGTTGTTATTGACATTAATGTCATCCAAAGTAGTAGATGAGATGCTTGTGGTTGCACAATGTAACCAAGTGTCACTGTATAGTGTTAAAGATCTTAAAAAAAGACCACATCCATTACCAAATTGTTCAGCAAACAAGGGCCTCACTTTCCATTGTTGCCTGTCATTTTGTTGAATTTTCGAGATGTGTTGTCTACGACAAGCTTCCATTGGAGATTTCCTAGTTCAAAGTTCTGGTAATTGATTGGGAAAATGATTTCACAAGAACAGTGAGTACAAAGGGATAAAGGAAAATGCACTCCAAAGTTTATGGGGAAAGAACTGCAATAAGGAAGGAAGGTTTTAACAAAAGCTAGATGAGGAAAAGATTGGATACAACATGCAGTAGCAGAAGTAGATGGTAATGATGGCATTACAGCTGGATTGGGTGTAGATGAAGATGAAAATGCAAAGTTTTAAGACAAAATTTGCATAACATTTTCTCCAAAACAAAGAGGTTTTTATAACCACCACCGAGAGATGGGGGTATACTCATTTAGTCATTCCGTTTGCAACACATCGAAATATCCATTTCCGACCCTATAAAGTATATATTGGGTTGCCCAAAAAGTAATTGCGGATTTTTTAAAAGAAAGTAAATGCATTTTTAATAAAACTTTGAATGAACTTTAATCAAATATACTTTTTTTCACTTTTTTTCTAAAGCGAGCTAAAAGTAACAGCTGATAACTGACATAAGAAAGAATGCAACTACAGAGTCACAAGCTGTGAAAAAATTTGTCAACGCCGACTATATGAAAAATCCGCAATTACTTTTTGGGCAACCCAATTATTCTTGATCAGCGTAAAAATCTAAGAGATTTAGCCATGTCCGTCCGTCTGTCTGTTGAAATCACGCTACAGTCTTTAACAAAAGAGATATTGAGCTGAAACTTTGCACAGACTCTTTCTTTGTTCATAAACACGTTAAGTTCGAAGATGGACTATATCGGACTATATCTTCATATAGCCGTCATATAGACCGATCCGCCGATTTAGGGTCTTAGACCCATAAAAGCCATATTTATTATCCGATTTTGCTGAAATTTGGGATAGAGAGTTAGGTAGGCTCCTTTGACATCCTTCTTCAATTTGGTCCAGATCGGTCCAGATTTGGATATAGCTGCCATATAGACCGATCCGTCGATATAGAGTCTAAGGACCATAAAAGTCCCATTTATTATCCGATTTTGCTGAAATTTGGGACAGTGAGTTGTGCTAGGCCCTTCGACATCCTTCTTCAATTTGGCTTAGATCGGACTATATTTGGATATAGCTGCCATATAGACCGATCTCTCGATTTAAGGCTTTGGGCCCATAAAAGGCGCATTTATTGTCCAATGTCACCGAAATTTGGGACAGTTAGTTAAGTAAAGCCCCTCGACATACTTCTGCAATACGGCACAGATCGGTCCAGATTTGGATATAGCTGCCATATAGACCGATCCGTCGATATAGTGTCTTAGGACCATAAATATCACATATATTATCCGATTTTGCTAAAATTCGGGACAGTGAGTTGTGCTAGGCCCTTCGACATCCTTCTTCAATTTGGCTTAGATCGGACTATATTTAGATATAGCTTCCATATAGACCGATCTCTTGATTTAAGACTTTGGGCCCATAAAAGGCGCATTTATTGTCCAATGTCACCGAAATTTGGGACAGTTAGTTAAGTAAAGCCCCTCGACATATTTCTTTAATTTGGCCCAGATCGATTCAGATTTGGATATAGCTGCCATATAGACCGATCCGCCGATTTAGGGTCTAAGGCCCATAAAAGTCACATTTATTATCCGATTTTGCTGAAATTTGGGACAGTGAGTTGCGTTAGACCCTTCGACATCTTTCTTGAATTTGGCCCAGATCGATTCAGATTTGGATATAGCTGCCATATAGACCGAACTCTCGATTTAAGGTTTTGATCCCATAAAAGGCGCATTTATTGTCCGATGTCACCGAAATTTGGGACAGTAAGTTAAGTAAAGCCCCTCGACATACTTATGCAATACGCCACAGATCGGTCCAGATTTGGATATAGCTGCCATATAGACCGATCCGCCGATTTAGGGTCTAAGGCCCATAAAAGTCACATTTATTATCCGATTTTGCTGAAATTTGGGACAGTGAGTTGTGCTAGGCCCTTCGACATCCTTCTTCAATTTGGCTTAGATCGGATTATATTTGGATATAGCTGCCATATAGACCGATCTCTCGATTTAAGGTTTTGGGCGCATTTATTGAACTGCGTCGCCGAAATTTGGGACAGTGAGGTGTGTAAGGCCCCTCGACATCCATTTTCAATTTGGCCCAAATCAGCCCAGATTTGGATATAGCTGCCATATAGACCGATATCTCGTTTTAAAGTCTTGGCCCCATAAAAGGCGCATTTATAATCCGATTTCACTGAAATTCGGGACAGTGACTTATGTTAGGCTTTTCGACGTCCGTGTCGTATATGGTTCTTATTATTAGTAGTATTTGGCCCAAATCGGATCATATTTCGTTGCTATGGGTTATAAGGTAGTTGCTATGGGTTATAAGGTATGCATTTGTCACCGCAATTTTACGAAAGGTGGTTTACATATATAACCGAGGTGGTGGGTATCCAAAGATCGGCCCAGTCGAACTTAACGCCTTCTTATACCCTCCACCATAGGATGGGGGTATACTTATTTCGTCATTCTGTTTGTAACGCCTCGAATTAGGCGTCTAAGACCCTATTAAGTATATATATTCTTGATCGTCATGACATTTTATGTCGATCTAGCCATGACCGTCCGTCTGTCCGTCCGTCTGGCTGTCGACGCTTGCACGCTAACTTTCGAAGGAATATAGCTATCCGTTTGAGATTTTGCGCAAATACTTTTTATTAGTGTAGGTCGGTTGGGATTGTAATGGGCCATATCGGTCCGTCTGTCCGTCCGTCTGGCTGTCGACGCTTGCACGCTAACTTTCGAAGGAATATAGCTATCCGTTTGAGATTTTGCACAAACACTTTTTATTAGTGTAGGTCGGTTGGGATTGTAAATGGGCCATTTTGGTCCAGGTTTTGATATAGCTGCCATATAAACCAATCTTGGGTCTTGACTTCTTCAACTGTTAGAGGGCGCAGTACTCATCCGATTTGACAGAAATTTTGCACGTGGTGTTTCGGTATGACTTCCAACAACTGTGCTAAGTATGATTCAAATCGGCTTATAACCTGATATAGCTGCCATATAAACCGATCTTGGGTCTTGACTTCTTGAGCCTCTAGAGGGCGAAATTTCTATCCGATTGAAATGAAATTTTGCACGACGCGTTTTGTTATGATATCCTACTACTGTGCCAAGTATGGTTCAAATCGGATGATAACCTGATATAGCTGCCATATAAACCGATCTTGGATCTTTAGTTCTTCAGCCGCTAGAGGGCGCAATTCTTATCCGATTTTAATGAAATTTTGCACGAAGTATTTTGTTATTATATCCAACAACCGCGTCAAGTATGGTTCAAATCGTTCCATAACCTGATATAGCTGACATATACACCGATCTTGGGACTTGATCGGCCCAACCAACCTGATATAGTTGTCATATAAACCGATCTGGTGACTTGATTTCACGAGCTTCTAGAGGACGCAATTCTTATTCGATTTGGCTGAAATGACGTATTTTATTATGGCTTTTAACAACTGTGCCAAATAGGGTTCAATTCGTTTCATAGCCTGATATAGCTGCCATATAAACCGATCTGGGATATTGACTTCTTGAGCCTCTAGAGGTCGCAATTATTATCCGATTTGGCTGAATTTTTGTACGGCGGATCCTCTCATCAACATACGTGTTTATTATGGTCTGAATCGGTCTATAGCCTGATACAGCTCCCATATCAATCGATCTCTCTATTTTACTTCTTAAGCCCCCAAAGGGCGCAATTCTTGGCTGACATTTTACACAGGTCTCCGACATATAATTTAATTGTGGTCCGAACCGAAACATATCTTAATATCGCTCTAATAGCTGAGCAAATCTTTGTTTTATCCTTTTTTGCCTAAAAAGAGATGCCGGGAAAAGAACTCGATAAAAGCGATCCATGGTGGAGGGTATATAAGATTCGGCCCGGCCGTACTTAGCACGCTTTTACTTGTTAAGTCTGATTTTTATTTGGAATATAAAACACTTTATTTTAGCTAATAAACCTCTCATCTGAATCTGAAATATATTTTAGTATTGAGTTGGAATCTTAGCTAATTTATTGTAAACAGTTTTTATTAATCATACGTTTTGTTTTTTCTTCTTTCCTCCTCCTTTCTAATCCTTTGCAATGCGGTTGTCAAAACCATCACCATGTGCCATCCATCACACGCACACACACTTTGCCAACAGTTACTGTGATGTCTTCCAGAAATGTCGTGAAGTTGATCCCTCGGGTCCATTGGCCACATTGAGAAAATTGCTGCTGTCCGAGGAAAGTATTGCAACCTTCAAAAAATGGATGCAACACAACTGGTATACAGTGGCTCTAGCTGTGCTTGGAGTTTTTGTGCTATTGGTAAGTGAAAAGAAAAATCCCAAAGACAACATTTTTTCCCAGAGTCATCACTCACTTTTGCAATCGAAACATAAATGCTGTTCCTCCTCTCCCTGAAAACTGAAGGGCAAGAGGAAATCGAAATCATCTGGTGATATGGCCATGTTGTCCCTTATGCTGTGACGCTGAAACCCCCAGCAGGTTTGGATTTACAAATGGGCAATGCAAAAAAATGCACTTGAAATGGAAAAAATTCCAACTATTTCCAGGATTTATAGTGGCCTGATAATGTAGTGTTCCATTTTTTTGCTCCCACTGAGATTCATGGACAATCTGTCGCTTGTTTTTCTCCCGCTGTTAGTCACTGGAGCCAACTAGCCATGGTTGAGCAACGAAGCACAGTTAAAGTGGCCCAGGTCCATCAAAGGAGAAGTAAGTGCAGATGTTCAGCAAGTTGAGAAGAATGAGCGATGATGAAGCAAAAACTCACAATGTGGCGCAAATCTACAAAAACGCATAGGAAATGATGAAATCCACTGAAGGATTTCTCTTTCGTGTTGTAATTTTAGAAAGGGAAAAATTTTCATTTTTCTTGTCAACCATTCGCGAGTTAAGCCAGAACACGAATGTGATGGGAAACAGTGATAAATACCAATTTCCCAGCTCTCTTTTTCTTTTTGAAGAACGTCCAAATATGCCAAAAAGAAAAAAACACAAAACAAAATTCCCAAAGGCATTATGGAACAATTGTAAAATTGTAGTTTCCAATGTTTTTGAGTTGCTTGAGGTGCAAGAAAGAATGAATTGGTTCAAATACCGAAGTAAAAAAAGAAAGAAAAAGTTGAAAGGAAGATGCGTTTATGGAATTTCAAGCGTGTATTGAAAAATCTTTACCACCTAATTTAGGCATGGAACACTCTTTCCCTGTCCATCGGTACATAAGGTTTAGAATAGCACGGCCAGCGCCGAATCCGATAAGCTCTCGGAATAAGTTGAAAGCCAACTGGATTCGGAAGACTACTCAGAAGAAGACTTTAGCAAGATAATTTAGATTGCCCAAGCATAGAAGACATTGACGAAAATGTCAACAGGATTACGACTGCACGACTGGTGGGGTCCTTCGAAGATAGTTGTCCTCTTCGGGAAAGGAAATCAGCCCAAGAAAAACCCTGGATGACAGGAGAATCTCGCAATATTGGGAAAAGGTCCCCAGACTTTTTATCAAAGCAGGGATGTGTATCACACACGGCTCAAGGACTACAATAAGATTACTAGAGCGGCAAAACTTGCCTCCTGGAAGCTTTTCTGCGAACAAGCCGAAGCGTTAATAAAAAAGTTTATCTTAAAAACCCATGTCCAATCGTCTACTAATAGTAGACGACAAGGAAGTGAGAGCAGAGAAAATGGAGGACATGTTGAGGCTTTTGATGAAAACCCATTAACCACAGGATACGACGGGACTAACGGAGACACCAGAATCTTGGAATAATGGTGCTGATCGAAGGTTTATATTTACGGAATTTATGGTGAAGCAATCCTTGAGGAGCTTCAAACCATTTAAGTCAATCGGACCTGATGGAATATTTCCGGCGTTACTACAGAAAGTGGCAGACTATCTGCTACAGCGTGCCTAGGACTTGCATATACTCCAAAATCCTGGCAAGAGACAAGGGTGATATTTATACTTAAGCTCGGCAAGGAAAGTTATGCGACACCAAAGGCGTACAGACCTATAAGCCTTACTTCCTTTGGACTCAAAATAATGGAACGTATTGTGGACAGTATAATAAAGAGTAGGACATCCAGCGAACTACTCAGGTCTACAGACCTTTAAGCCTTACTTCCATTCGACTCAAAACCATGGAAAGTATTGTGGACACCATAATAAAGAGTAGGACATCCAGCGAACTGCTCAAATACATACAGCATGCCTATGTCAAGGGAAGGTCGGTGGAAACTGCCCTGCATCAAGTTGTGCATAAAATACAAGAATCCTTCGATGACAAAACGTACACCCTGGCGGTATGCATTGACACCGAAGGAGCTTTTAACAATGTGCGAAACGACAATCTGTAAGGATTGGATCAGGCGATGAATGCTCATGTAACCCTGTGGAACAGTAAAACGGTCGGTAGGACGGGAAAATCTCAGGCGGATTCCATATCATGAGAAGACGAGGCTATTACTGAAAGGAAGTAAGAAGGAGATCATTATAGCTTTTGGTGTCATAACGGGACACATAGCACTACGA
This sequence comes from Stomoxys calcitrans, assembly GCF_963082655.1. Taxonomy (NCBI): domain Eukaryota; kingdom Metazoa; phylum Arthropoda; class Insecta; order Diptera; family Muscidae; genus Stomoxys; species Stomoxys calcitrans. The sequence continues at coordinate 11,599,925 of NC_081553.1, forward strand.
GCTCAATTATGTAAAATCGGTATGGCATGTGCAGGGCATGCAGGGAAGATGATGAGACGTTGGAGCATTTCCTATGTCATTGCCTGGCTTTCGCGTCTAACAGATACCGGCACTTAGGTGGCGACACAATACCAGACATGAACCAACTTAGGGGCGTGGCATGGAAAACAATTAAGGATTCTGTAAGAAGCGCGGAATTTCTAACTTAAATTTTGTTTGAGATTACTTTTTTAGTTTTTAGAGCATACAATAAGCCGAGTCGTCATGTTTTCCTGTCTGTCGTAAGCAAGCAGCGATTATAAGGATCCGTTTAAAATAAGCCACCGTAGCGTAGAGTTTAGCATGTCCGTCTTGACGCTAAACACCTGGGTTCGAATCCGGGCGGAGACATCAAGAAACCAAAAAAAATTCAGCAGTGGTTATCCCCTCCTTATGCTGGCGACATTTATGAGGTACTTTGGCATGTAAAAAGATTTCCCCATAGAGTTGTCACTCTGCGGCACGGCCCTCAGACTCTGCTATAGAAAGGAGGCCCTTTAGCATTGAGCTTAAACTTGAATAGGACAGCACTTAGTAATATGAGAGAAGTATGCCAATAATCCTTAATGGAATGTTTTTGGGCAATTTTGCAATTTGCATTGACATTAAGCTGATGTTAAATGTTGAGGATATGGGGTGAACCACGTTGTTTAATATTTGGATATACCTCCATTGGATTTGAGCTCTTTTGCCTCGTAAAGACTTTACTATTTCAAGATGGACCTGAAATTTGGTACATAGAATTCATATGTATCCTTCTTCACCCACGCTAAAAGGTTTCATATACATAAATCTATGGATAGATGTGGCCCCATAAGTACGGATTCCCCAAATTTGCTTATTAAAGTTCAAAATGAAGTTCAAAGTGCACGTATAACAAGAAACACTCATAGCATATATCGTCCAACTAGCTCCATATGATTATGCTTAATTATCTGCTGTGGACCACTTTATCGTAAAGTGTTTCATGCAACTCTATCTCCGCTTGGTCTTTCCGTCCTAGTTTTTTTCTTTTTCTTCTGCGTGAATCAAAAATGCAAATTTGTTTGATTATTGTCCGATTCAAATTTAAGCTCAATGATAAGGGGTCTCGTTATTATACCCTCCACCATAGGATCAGGGTATACTAATTTCGTCATTCTGTTTGTAACACCTCAAAATATGCGTCTGAGACCCCATAAAGTATAAATACTCTTGATCGTCGTGACATTTTATGTCGATCTAGCCATGTCCGTCCGTCTGTCCGTCCGTCTGTCCGTCCGTCTGTCTGTCGAAAGCACGCTAACTTTCGAAGCCGTAAAGCTAGCCACTTGAAATTTTGCACAAATTCTTTTTATTAGTGAAGGTCGGTTGGGATTGTAAATGGAGCAAATAGGTCCATGTTTTGATATAGCTGCCATATAAACTGATCTGGGGTCTTGACTTCTTGACCCTCTAGAGGGCGCAATTCTTATCCGATTTGACTGAAATTTTGCACTTGGTGTTTTTGTATCACTACCAACAACTGCGCTAATTATGGTTTAAATCGGCCAATAACCTGATATATCTGATATATAAACCGATCTTGGGTCCCGACTTCTTAAGCCTCTAGAGGGCACAATTCTCGACCAATTGGACTGAAATTTTGCACGTGGTGTTTTGGTATCACCTCCAACAACTGTGTTAAGTATGGTTCAAATCGGTTTATAATCTGGTATAGCTGTCATATAAACCGATCTTGGGTCCCGACTTCTTAAGCCTCTAGAGGGCACAATTCTCGACCAATTGGACTGAAATTTTGCACGTGGTGTTTTGGTATCACCTCCAACAACTGTGTTAAGTATGGTTCAAATCGGTTTATAATCTGGTATAGCTGTCATATAAACCGATCTTGGATCTTGACTTTTTGAGCCAATAGAGCACGCAATTCTCATCCGATTTGGCTTAAATTTTGCATGAGGTGTTTTGTTATGACTTCCCATAACTGTGCTAAGTATGGCGCGAATCGGTGCATAACCTGATATAGCTGCCATATAAACCGATCTGGGATCTTGACTTCTTGAGCCTCTAGAGGGCGCAATTCTCATCCGATTTGGCAGAACTTTTGTACAACGGCTTCTCTCATAACCCTTAATATACGTGTCTAATATGGTCTGAATCCATCTATAGCTTGATACAGCTCCCATATAAAAGAAGAAGAAAGAAGAAGCAAAATCGGGAGATCGATTTTGCTTCTTGAGCCCCTACAAGACGCAATTCTTATCCGAATGAACTGAAATATTACACAATGACTTCTACAATATTCATCATTAATTTGTGGTTCGAATCGGACTATAACTTGATATAGCTACAATAGCACAACGGTTCTTAATCAATATTCTTTGTTTGCCTAACAAGAGATTCCGCGCATGGAACTCGACAAATGCGATCCATGGTGGAGGGTATATAAGATTCGGACCGGCCGAACTTAGCACGCTCTTACTTGTTATAGCCTAGTCTTGACGGCGTGCCGGAGTGCGGCGCCTGTTTTGTGGAGTAGGTTAACACGGCTGCCATACCATTTTTATACCCTACACCGCTACTGTGGTACAGGGTATTATAACTTAGTGCATTTGTTTGTAACACCCAAAAGGAAGAGAGAAAGACTCATTGATAAGTATACCGATCGACTCGGAATCACCTTATGATTCGATTTAGCTATGTCTGTCCGTCCGTCTGTCTGTCCGTCTGTCTGTCCGTCTGTCTGTCCGTCTGTCCGTCTGTCCGTCTGGCCGTCTGTCCGTCTGTCTGTCTGTCTGTCTGTCCGTCTGTCTGTCCGTCTGTCTGTCCGTCTGTCTGTCTGTCTGTCCGTCTGTCTGTCTGTCCGTCTGTCTGTCTGTCTGTCTGTCTGTCCGTCTGTCTGTCCGTCTGTCTGTCTGTCCGTCTGTCTGTCCGTCTTTCCATGTTAATTTGTGTACAAAGTTTAGGTTGCAGTTTTAATCCGACCGTCTTCAAATTCGGTACAGCCAAGTTTTTCGGCCTAGAGACGAAGCCTATTGAAATTGGAAAAAATCGGTTCAGATTTGGATATAGCTCTCATATATAAGTTCGTCCGATTTTCAGTAATAATGCAATAAAATGGTCATTTGTGATCCGATTCTCTCGAAATTTGGCGGGAAAAACTTTTTATTCCTCTGACATTACTAGTCGGTCAGATTTAGTCTTGGAAATCGGTTCAGATTTAGATATAGCTCTCATATATATATCACCCGATTTTCACTCCTAGAGCTACTGCAAGCGCATTCATTGACCAATCTTCCCAAAATTTTGTACAACGTATTCCTCGTCAAATTCCACAATATCTGCAATGTTTGCTCGAAATCGGTTAAGATTTAGATATAGCTCCCATATATATGTTCGTCCGATTTTGGGAAATATTACAATAAAGTGCTTATTTGTTAGGAGGCCACCGTAGCGCAGAGGTTAGCATGTCCGCCTATGACACTGAACGTTTGGTTTCGAATCCTGGCGAGACCATCAGAAAAATGTTCTGCAGTGGTTTTCCCCTCCTAATGTTGGCAAACATTTGTGAGGTACTATGCCATGTAAAACTTCTCTCCAAAAAGGTGTCGCATTGCGGCACGCCGGTTGGACTTGACTATAAAAAGGAGCCCCCTTATCATTGAGCTTAAACTTGAATCGGACTGCACTCATTGATATGTGAGAAGTTTGCCCCTGTTCCTTGGTGGAATGTTCATGGGCAAAATTTGTATTTTTTGCTCATTTGTTAACCGGTTCTCTTAAAATATAGCAAGGGCGATTTTCTAATGACACTTAATATTACTGGTGAATTTCATCATCGGTTCAGATTTAGATATAACTGCAGATTTTCACTTCTAGAGCCAGTGAAAGCGCATTTATTGACCGATATTGTCAAAATTGTGCACAACGCTTTCCTCGATGACTTCCACAATATCTGTAGAGTTTGATCGAAACCGGAGCAGGTTTGGATATAGCTCCCATGTATATATTTGTCAGATGTTGCGTAATTTGCTATAATGTCGTGGTTTGTCTTGAAGATATTTGCTTTGCTCGGAATTTGATACGGGTTATTTGATAACCCATCTGAAAACATCCGACGATGTCCATCAAAATTGGTTAAGAATAAGATATTGATTCCGCTTTGTACTTAAAGTGTATGTGTAGGGTATTTTAAAGTCGGCACTGCCCTACTTTTGCCTTTCCTTGCTTACTTTAAAGGGCATTGTTCCTCACAAATATCGCCAGCATTAGGAGGGGATAAGCACCACTGAAAATTCTTCTAATGTTCTTTCCAGGATTCGAACCCAGGCACTCCCCGTCTCCGGCGGACATGCATACTTCTGTGCTACTGTGGCCTCTCTGCGTATATCGTCAGGTATATTTACACTATTGAGCCGAGACTTCTTCACTTATACAGCTCATACAGCTCTTCACAGTTCATATACAAGCAACAATTTACTTAATTCAATCTTTAAATTTATAAAAAAAAAATCCCCACTATTATTTTTGACTACAGATAACCAAATTCGCTCTATTAATGTTGCATGATGAACTTGAAAGGGAACTTGAGAAACGAGTTCCGCCGCCAGACTGCAGTAAGTGATATGTGTCAGTGTTTTCCAAGAATGCAGAAGACAAGCTTTCTTCTCAAGTCAAAGTAACTATGCTAGAAGCATAATTTGTCATTTCACTTGTAATTGAAAATCAGAATCCATTGGCATTTTTCACCAAGGCATAAATCATAGTTCATGTCTTACAAATCAAGCGATATTGGTACCATTTACTGCATTTAAGTAGGGCTAGAGATCATCATTGTTGACTTAAAGTGTTCGCCTAGTATGGGAGTATATGAAATATAAAATATCAAACTTATGTGGGCAATGAATTTCACTTCAGAACCATTCATCATTGAAAAATACTCTTTGACAGATAGCAGGAAACTTAAACTTGCAAACGATCCATACAGCGCCATCTGCCAGAGAACTTACTGCTCATATTAACTTGAAGACATTGTAAAATCAAACTCAACTGCCACTTGCTGTTATACTCATGTGTTATCTATGAAAGAAGTAGATGTGTAATATCTTAAAAGCTACAAAAAAATCTCTCTCTGCAAATTCCTTCTCTCACTCTCAATTTTCTCTTCCTTTTTTTTTTAGATATTGAGCACCAAGCTGCTGACGAAGCGGTCCAATCTAAAACTGAAGTCGGTAACCATAATCCACAGCGCTACCACCGAAACCGTTCGTTTACCCGACGACAACAACGGCGTAATCGTTCATACGGCCGTTCGTACAAAGGTTCCCTTCAAAAAGAAAGTCAGAGGCGAACGAACAGCAGCCAATGGTAGTGGCAAGAATGCCAATAAATCTGGAACGGCTGCCACAGCAGCAGGTGGCATATCCAAATCCAGTAAGACCGCAAACAACAAATCCTCCTCCCATACCCATGGCCGTATCACAAAGGTGGCTGCAGCAGCAGCGGCGACCTCTTCATCAGCTGCGGCAGCAGCAGCAGCAGCCACCACTTCCTCTGGTCCCGATGTCAAGAAACCTCCCAGGGGCAAAAAGAATCGTGTCAATCAAAGCAAAACCGCTCAAACGGTCATCAATGCTGTGGTCAATGCAGAAAAGGCAGCCAATGCTGAGAACCTCAAGAAATCCAAGAAGAAGAAACACAGCAAGGAGATAATCGATTACTCATCACGTAACGCAGCTGGCCTAGGCTCTGCCAACAATCACACCAATACCTTTGGCAAAGTACAAAAATGGCTGCTGGAATCGCCGATTGTAGCGCAACCCTTATCGCACATTGAGCACTCCTCCAAGGTGAAGAGTGTCATGAGTAAATCGCAAAGTACTCCCGAACGTTTGGTACAGAAGACTCCCACCAAGAGCAAGAGTATGGGCAATCTGTCCAATGAAAAAGTCAAACTGCAGGTGGTCTATAAGCCGCCCTTCAAATTTGCCCTGCGTCTTTCGAAGAACACCAAAGTGAAGACGCATGTCATAGGCAATCCAGCCAATACCAAGTTTAAGCGGCACTCCCGCTCGGACAATAAACGAGCCAGCGGTTCCCATCAGGTGGATGGAGGCAGTGGAGCCAGCCGCTCTTTGGGAGAGAAAACCAAGCGAGCCGCTTTATTGTTGCGCTCCAGCAACGATGAGGATAATCAAATTCTAACACTGAATGAACCCAACTATGAGACCCTCAATCCCAAGACAGCCCCTTCGCGCATGGAAAATCCCTTCTACGAAAACCTCAAATTCATGCAAAGCAATGAAAGCAAACGTCTGAGTGATCCCGCGGTCAGTGGATCGGGCGAGAGGCCTCTTAGCAATAGCGCCTCCTCCAGCGGGGTCAAACGTTCGTCGAGCAAATCAAATCTGGAAGTTCTTAACCCCGCACAAGCTTCCACATCGAATGGCCACAATCAACAACATTTCCAGAGATCCTCTAGTTCTAGTAATCCCTTCGCTGTGGACAACCAACGCTCATCGCGCAAACTCAGCGACAGCAATGCCGACAATCTGAGTCGCAACTTTGGCAGCACTCAGAATTTAATCAACAACAGTCAGAGTAATTTGAGTAAGACCAAGAAGCGCAGCAGTCTCAACCTTAAGTCAAGTATGGCCAAGAATGGCAAAGATCCGCCGGGAGGCCTACATCCGGCCAAGCGCAGCAATTCCAATATGAATCTGAGAAGGGATTCTATGGACAATGCCAAGCTGGGTCAGTCAAATGGCAAATCAAGTGCGGAACGAGGGGGCCCACCACATAGTGGTGGTGGTGGTGGCGGTGGAGGAGGTCCAGTGCCACTGCGGCGCAGCATTAGTTCCACACCGCATGCCAATCAAATGCCAGGCAATGCCCTGGCCAAATCCTCTTCCTCCTCCTCAACGCCAGCAGCAGCAGCAACAGGAGCGGGCGTAGCAACGCCATCGCAACTGCCATCGTATAATGCTCAACGTTCGTCGAGAGCTAGTTTTAGTAACATACCCAGAGCTAGTCTTAGTTTGCTTAATCAAGCGGCTGCTGCAGCAGCCACAACATCTGCCGGCCCCTCGTCGGCAGCATCGAGTGGGCCCTCCAGCGGCGGCAGCAATTTTAACTTTAATCCAGCCATAACATCTGCCGAACCTAGGCGCAGTCGCACCAGCTTGCCAGCACCACCACCGATTGTCATTAATGCCCATGCAGCATTGGCAGTACATCAGCGTTCCAATTCTGTACGACAACATACCCACAATTATCATCCACCACCACCACTGCCTGCCAACTCCATGTCCTCAACAACGAGCAATCACAATTCCAAATCGAATAATGCCACAGAATTGACTTCGGACTTGGAGGTGATGGTCTCAGACATAGAGAATTTGGTTAGTTAGTCGAAGATGTGCCGAGTCCGTCAAAAGGTCAAATCTTTGGTGGATCGTCTGAATCCATGAATCTGCTAGGCATTGCAACGAGCTTTGGGGACATTTTGTCGGACGCAAGACTACTGCAACTACTACCACTACCACTACAACTACCTACACCAACCGCCCTGTCCCCCCTCTCCAAAGGGGGGCATTAGGATTTCCACATACGGTCTAAATGCCAACCATACAATTCTACAAATGCCGCCTCACTGCCCCGTTCCAGTTTTGTTTTTTAGAACATCATTTTTTTTTCTTGTCTTGATTACAAAAACCCCACAGCCGCGAGGGGAACAAAAACGCAAGACGCCTGTATGTAAGGCGCCAACGTTTAACACCCATAACAAATGGTATTAAATAATGATATTAACAAAACCAACAAAGGAAGCAAAATAAACAAACCATACACTAAACCACTTGCAGTTAGAAGATATCTTAGCATTCATTAATGCTGTATATTTTGGTAATAAAAGAAGACTTTTACCCAATATCCTCTTCCCAACAAAAATTTCTTCTATTTATAATTTCGAAATTTTTTTAAAATTATGCCGAGAAAGAATGACTAATGAGTGACATTGAGTGACCATTTTTTTCAAAAAAAAAGCATCTCCCCTTAGAGAAAATCGACTACGGCTTTGTCAAATTGACCCCATTCGAAACTGCCCCCAGGCGTTCACATTCGGACAACGTCTAGTGTACAGTACTCGTGTGCTGCTGAGTATTGAACTTGTGTTCCATTCATGCCTTGATTGCGTGTGTTTATAAACTCCTACCCGATTGCACCACAAACGCAATGATGATGTTCATAACGGTCGGTTCACAAAATCACCCCACACGTTGTCAATATTCTCCACAACGCCTTCAATAATAACTACACCATTGGTGCACGATTTTGCAGCGTCAAGATCATCGAAATATCCATTTCCGACCCTATAAAGTATATATATTCTTGATCAGCGCAAAAATCTAAGACGATCTAGACATGTCCGTCCGACTGTCTGTTGAAATCACGCTACAGTCTTTAAAAATAGAGATATTGAGCTGAAAATTTGCACAGATCCTTTTTTTTTGTCCATAAGCAGGTTAAGTTCGAAGATCAGCTGTATCAAGATATAGTCCGATATAGCCCATCTCGTCCTATGATTGAATTTTTCCCTTTTCTCGCCTTAATTTCTGGCGAGAGAAGGGAATTTGGTCTGTACGATTCTTCCTTGTTCCTATGTTTGAGTTTTTTTCCCCCTTTTTTCCCCTTAAACTCTGGTGAGAGAAGGGAAGATGGTCTATACGATACCTACTTGTTCCAATTCTTTTCTAACATCAGTAGCGGGATCATCGGGAACAATTAGAAAAATCAGAGATAGGTTAAGATCCTTGGTCATGGTAGTCGACTCTCCGTACATTCAGATTCTTCAGCATTAGAGTAAGAATTCCGAGGACACTTGACGCAAAGTATGACGACTGGGCGAAATTAATGACATTCTTAACTTCATCCACGGTAAATTATCATGGTTGTTCAAGGGCCCGAAGACCACCTCGCCCTACCACTTTCGTACTGCCCAATAAATTGACCGCGGAACAACCTGGTGTATGTTTTTGGACCTGTTCGTCGACAAAAGTAACTGAGGTCTTATCAACCTTTCTGTCGCAGTTCAAGAGTGGCTTGATACCACAGGCAACCAATACCAGCACCTTAACGGTGCTTCAAGGGTTCTAGCCATAAATTCCTTTAATGTTTGTTGACCTCCATATGATTTCCAGATTCAGTTCCCTGATCCGTACTGTACTATCAAGGCAGTTCAAGATTTAACTGCTTCTCTCAGGATGAATCGCTGAATCGCTAAGATCATTTTGTTCTTCCGACTCATAAAGTCCAAAATTTCGTCAGCTTTAGTTCGCAAATCATTCTAATTATTTAAATTGGCATTGGCACGGCAATATTCGGGCTTAGGTGGTGCGCATAAGTCGAAGAGATCACATCGCCCTACTGCTGACTACGTTGGCACAGCACCATGAAACGTAAACACTATAGCAGCGAATGCTCCCATAACTTGACAAGGATTCCACTGGGTCCATTAGGTGTTGCTGGCGTGGTCATTAGAGTAGGTCAATTATTTTTTAGGAAATCGTAATCTGCAAGGTATTCTTAGACTTGCCCATAGTTCAAAAATCAAAATCGAGCTTCCGATTTGTTACTGCCTTAAAACTGCTCAGTTAGGAATAACTACTGAAGAACTTCCAGACAAAACGGCTGAAGCTAAAACCCTTTGATTATCCATGAGGGTCAATAGCGGTGGGAGGGTACAGGATAAGGCTAGATTTTAGAAAATTCGTACTATAAGTGAGCGAAAAGCACTAAAATTTAGAAATTCCACCCCATCGAATATAAGAGAACTGATAGAGCCAGGAACTGATGGACATGACCATCCGTTTCGAATTTTTATTTGATTCTGATTGATTCTGATTTTACTTCATATATGATTATTCGATTATTATTTTTTTATACCCTCCACCATAATTTCGTCAATCGGTTTGTAACTACTCCAAATATTCGTCTTAGACCCCATAAAGTATACATATTTTTGATCGACATGCCATTTTAAGTCGATCTAGCCATGTCCGTCCGTTCGTCCGTCCGTCTGTCTGTCGAAAGCACGCTAACTTTCGAAGGAGTTAAGATAGTCGCTTGAAATTTGCATAAATGCTTCTTATGAGTGTAGGTCAGTTGGGATTTTAATGGGCCATATTGGTCCATGTTTCAATATAACTGCCATTTAAAACGATCTTGGGTCTTGACTTCTTGAGCCTCTAGAGTGCGCAATTCTTATCCGATTGGAATGAAATTTTGCACGACGTGTTTCGCTATGACTTCCAACAACTGTGCCAAGTATGGCTCAAATTGGTCCATAACCTGATATGGATGCCATATAAACCGATCTTGCGTCTTGACTTCTTGAGCTTCTAGAGGGCGCAATACCTATCCGATTTGGCTGAAATTTTGCATCACGTATTTTATTATGACTTTCAACAACTGTGCCAAATAAGGTTCAAATCGGTTCATAACCTGATATATCTGCTTTATAAACCGATCTGGGATCTTGACTTCTTGAGCCTCTAGAGGTCGCAATTATTATCCGATTTGCCTGAAATTTTGTACGACGGATCCTCTCGTAACCGTCAACATACGTGTTAATTATGGTCTGAATAGGTCTATAGGCTGATACAGCTCCCATATAAATTGATCTCTCTATTTTACTTCTAGAGTCCCCAAAGGGCGCAATTCTTATCGAATTTGCTGACATTTTAGACAGGTCTCTAATATATAATTTAATTGTGGTCCAAAACGGACCATGTCTTGATATCGCTCTAATAGCAGGGCAAATCTTTTCTTATACCCTTTTTTTGCCCAAGAAGAGATGCCAGGAAAAGAACTCGACAAATGCGATCCATGGTGGAGGGTATATAAGATTCGGCCAGGCCGAACTTAGCACGCTTTTACTTGTTTCGGTATATTTTTCTAGTTTGTATCTTTTTCATACATATTTTTTGGTGCAAATTAGAGTGATATGTGAACTTTAGTTATATGTATTGGACAGATGAATATGTGTTCAGCAAAGTAGAAAGAGTCGTTTTAGGAAATTTAACATCATGGGAATTTTTACCTGTTAGAATGAAGTAAGTGTGCGTAAATTTATTTGACTGAGAGAGGGGACTATAAATGGACCATATTCAGTGGTATGTGTATATAGCTTCCGTATAAGTAGAATATATGTTTTGAAGCATTAATCGTATTGGGGCCTCACCTTTTATCTGAGTGGACTGTAATATAATTATTGAAGAACTCACAAAGGTCCAACATTTAATATAGCAGAACAATTATGTGATACTCTGAACCTTTAAAGGCCAAATACTTAACTTGATGGTCTCAATATTAAACGATTCGGTTTTTGCTGGAATCATTTTCAAGATCAGTCTTATTGCAAAACAAGTAAGAGCGTGCTAAGTTCGGCCGGGCTGAATCCTACAAACAAAGAATATTGAATAAGAACTGTTATGCTATTGCAGCTATATCAAGTTATAGTCCGATTCGGACCATAAATGAATGCTGATCATTGCAGAAGTCATTGTGTAATATTTTAGTTCATTCGGATAAGAATTGCGCCTTGTAGGGACTCAAGAAGCAAAATCGGGAGATAGGTTTATATGGGTGCTGTATCAAGCTACCGATCGATTCAGACCATATTAGACACGTATGTTGAAGGTCATGAGAGAAGCCGTTGTACAAAATTTCATTACAATTGGATGAGAATTGCGCCCTCTAGAGGCTCAAGAAGTCAAGATCCCAGATCGGTTTATGTGGCAGCTATATCAAAACATGGACCGATTTAAACCATACTTGGCGTAGTTGTTGGAAGTGTTACCAAAACACTACGTGCAAAATTTCAATAAAATCGGATAAGAATTGCGCCCTCTAGAGGCTCAAGGAGTCAAGACCCAAAATCGGTTTATATGACAGCAATATCAAAACATGGACCGATTTGGCCCATTCACAATACCAGCCGACCTACACTAATAGAAAGTATTTGTGCAAAATTTCAAGCGGCTAGCTTTACTCCTTCGAAAGTTAGGGTGCTTTCGACAGACAGATGGACGGACATGGCTAGATCGACTTAAAATGTCATGACGATCAAGAATATATATACTTTATGGGGTCTTAGACGCATATTTCGAGGTGTTACAAATAAAATGACGAAATTAGTACACCCCCATCCTATGGTGGAGGGTATAAAAATCGGGTTGTACAAATTTTACATAACAACATCTTGTTCAAAACCCATTTGAAAACACTTTGTCATACCCTACAACTTAGTGCATTTATTTGTAACACCCAAAAGGAAGAGAGATAGACCCATTGATAAGTATACTGATCGACTCAGAATCACTTTCTGATTCGATTCAGCTATGTCCGCCTGTCTGTCTATCTGTCCATCCGGCTGTCTGTCCGTCTACCCATTTGTGTACAAACTACAGGTCGCAATTTTTATCCGATCATCTTCAAACTTGGTATGGGCATGTTCTTCGACCTAAAGACGAAGTCTATTGAAATTGGAAAAAATCGGTTCAGATTTGGATATAGCTCCCATATATATGTTCGGCCGATTTGCAGTAATACAGCAATAAAATGGTCATTTGTTAATCGATTCTCTCGGAATTTGACAGGAAGGATTTTCTTATGACTCTCGATATTACTGTTGAATTTCATAGAAATCTGTTCAGATTTAGGTATAGCTCACGTATATATATATCGCCCGATTTTCACTCCTAGACCCACCGCAAGCTTATTTATTGATCAATCTTCCCAAAATTTTGTACAACCCTTTCCACGACGAATTCCACAATATCCAAAAAAGGTTTGTCGAAATCGGTTCAGATTTTGATATAGCTCCCATGTATTTGTTCGTCAGATTTTGGATAATTTGTTGTCATTTGTCCACCGTAGTTATGACACTTTTGAACATGTCTGCTTTGCTCGAAATTTGATACAGGAATTTTGTGTTTATAGGGTAGGTGTAAGGTATTATAAAGTCGGCAGCGCCCGATTTTGCCTTTCCTTACTGCTTTAAATTTGAAATTCACTCATTAAATATCTGTAGAAAAATTATGGTCCCACATCATTCTTTCTCATAGGCAAAATTAAATCAAGCTTTTTAAAATCTCTCTCTCTTTCTCTACAAAAATTAATACCATTGAAATATTTTGCAAAACAAACACACTTGGCTTCCTTGGCATACCAAAGGAGCTAAAAAAATCGGCAATGAAAAAAACAGCAGTCCCTCCTTTCCAAAAGCACCAACCCAAAATTTGAATAAAAGAAAAGTCTTCAAAAACTATTTTGTGATCGTAGTTTATTTATAATAAATTATTTTTTAAATGACAATTAAAAAAAAAACAACAACAACAAAATAATAAAAAAACCTAAGTCTAATAAATAAAAAAAAAAACAAAAGGCAAAAATATTGTAAAAATGTGTAAATTTTTATGTTATCAAGCAAAATACAAAATAAAGCAACTACAACAAAAAAACCACACACTATTATAATAATTAAAACAACAACAATAAAACTTTAACCATAAACAAAAAATAACGAATGTGTAAAAACTAACAGCGGAATAGCATATAATGTCTAAGCAAGCAAGGCATAAAGCCAATAACAATAAAAAAAAACAAAACTGTCAGCATAAATAGCATTAGATAATAAAATAACAAATAAATAATTAAACAATTATGTGTAAAGTAATTTTTTCCACATTTTTTGTTCTTTTCATAATTTTTCAAATTTTTATTTAATTCGTATTAACCATAACTGAAAGAGCAGAAAGCGAAAAAAAAACTATTGATAACCTACAGAGTGTAAGCTTAAATTTAATAACACACAGCCCCGCCCTCTATGGAGATAAATCTGAAAAAAGCAACAAAAAAAATATACAAAAAAATCAGCAAGTATGAATAAATACATATGAATGAAACAAACAAACAAACAAAATAACAACGTTTTAAAATGTCTTATGTGTCAATTAATGTATAATATGGTGTAAAATATGAATAAATGATAATCATACATGAGAAATGAATAAAAATACAAATAAAAAATGCAAAAAATCTGATATTAATTTATTGTGTTTTATTATTAACTAGCTGAACCAGGCCCGCTCCGCTGCGCCCTCTTTTGCTTTATATGGAACAAAATGTTCTTTGGAATATTTATTTTCGAAAACTAAAGAGCTTTTAGTGAAATACCATGCTACGAAAATAGAATATCGTTTGACTAACAGTTTAACAATAAAAGTGCTTTTATCTGAAATCCATATGGTCTGTATTGGTCTACGAATTTAAGTTTGGATGTAAGATGAACTCCATTCTTGCAAATTGCAAATTTTGCCCATGAAAATTCCACTAAGGAACAGAGGCAAACTTTTCACATATCAATGAGTGCAGTCCGATTCAAGTTTAAGCTCAATGATAAGGGGCCTTCTTTTTTATAGCCGAGGCCGAACGGCGTGCCGCAGTGCGACACCTCTTTGGATAGAAGTTTTACATGGCATAGTACCTCACAAATGTTGCCAGCATTAGGAGGGGAAAACCACCGCTGAAAATTTTTTTCTTATGGCCTCGCCAGGATTCGAACCCAAGCGTTCAGCGTCATAGGCGGACATGCTAAGTTCTGCGCTACGGTGGCCTCCGTACTCCATTCTTAAAATACTTTATTTCAGCCTGATATTCCATTGATGTCTGATTTGGGGGTGTTTTCGGGGGTGAGGTGGTCCCCCAGACACTTGGCCCTGAAAAAATATCAGCATTGTGTTCTTCTTTCAAATATCATTTATTTAAACCCCATATTGCCATTGGTTTAAGGGGAGTTTACACGATGAGGCGTCCCCCAAACACATGGCCCCAAAAATAGGTTATCAAATTCGTTATCTAATCTCAAATACTTTTCATTTGAGCCACACATTGGCATGATCGAAAAATGTTTACCCTTAATTTTTACCCTAAATACATTGTCCTACATTCGGCTATCAAATTTGTATTCTACTCCCAAATACCTATATTTGAGCCCCATATTGCTATGGTCAGTGAAAAATTACTGTTTGTGGGGTATATTGGTCCCGAATACCAAATACCTTTCATTTGAGCCACATATTGGCATGATCGAAAAAATTTTAACCCTTTGGAGGGTGTTTTGGGGAAGAGGTGATGCCCTAAATAAAGGGTTCTACATTCGGCCATCAAATTCGAATTCTACTCCCAAATACCTTTATTTGAGCCTCATATTGCTATGGTCAGTAAAAAATTGCTGTTTGTGGGGTATTTTGGGAGAAGGGTAAACCCCCAGAAAATTGGTCTCGAAAGTGGGTATCAATTCTTGCTCTACCCCAGCAATATCTTTCATTTAAACCCCACATTGACATGGTCGGTAAATATGCACAATTTAGGGGTGTTTTGGGGATTGGGGTGGGGATACATGGTCCTACATTTGGATATTAAATTCGTATTCTACTCCCAAATGCCTTTATTTGAGCCCCATATTGCGATGGTCAGTGAAAAATTGCTGTTTGTAGGGTATTTCGGTGGGTATATTGGGAAAGGAGGGGTATTTTGGGAAAGGAGTAGACCTTTCTCCTTATTGCAAAAGTCATAAAAAAATATGCGTTTTGGGGCATTCGCCTAAAAACTATAAATATTTAGTTCCACTCTCTTTAAGACCCAAATTGTCTTGGTGAGCAACTACATTATGGTTGTAGGACGTCCTATAGACATTTGGTCCCTTATGTTGATATCAGATACCTAATCTACTCCCAAATACCTTTAATTTAAGCCCCATATTGGCATAGACGGCAAACATGACCGGCTTGGGGGTGTTTTGGGGGATCGGGCGGCCACTCAGTGACTTGGCCTTGAAATTATATATTACATTCATGTTCTACCCCAAAATACCCCTTATTTGAGCCCCATATTGCTATGGTCAGCAAATACTTACTATTTGAGTGGTGTTATGGGGGTGGGGCGGCCCCTTATACACTTTTTCCCGAATATTGATATTAGATTCGTGCTTTACACCCAAAGACCTTTCTTTTGAACCCCATATTGCCATGGTCGTAAATTTGTCCCCTTTGGGGAGAGGCGGCCCCTAAATGCTTGGTCCCAAGTTTGAATGTCAGATTCGTATTCTACACTCAAATACCTTTTATTTAAGCCCCGTATTCCATGGGCAGTAAATATGGCCTCTTTGGTGGATGTTTTGGGGAAGGAGTGGACCCCCAGAAACGTGGGGGATGTTTTTGGGGAGAGGCGATGTTGGGGGATGTTTTTGGGGAGAGGCGGCTCCCAAACCCTTGGTCCCATATTTAGATATCAGATTCAAATTCTACACTCAAATACCTTTTATTTAAGCCCTGCATTCCAAGGTCAGCAAATAAGTCCTCTTTGGTGGGTGTTTTGGGGAAGGGGTGGACCCCCAGAAACGTGGTCCCACATTTGGATATCCAATTCGTAATCTACTCGCAAATACCTTTCATTTGAGTCCAATATTGTCACGGTCAGTAAATAAGTCCAATTTAGGGGTACTTAAGGGGTTGGCGTGGTCCCCCAAACACTTGGTCCGACAATTGGATATCAGATACGTTTTCAAATCTTAAATAGCTTTCATTTGAGTCCCATATTGTCGTGGTTGGTCTAAATATATATTTGGTAAGTTTTGGGGGTGGGGCGGTCCCCCTAGGTACCCCATTCGAAATTTGGATACCAATTTGTTGGTTTTAGGTTACTACAAGAGAGCACACAAAATTTGGCTTAAATCGCACCACCCATTTCCGAGATCTGGCGTTTCTGAAAATAAAGGAAAAGGGGAGAATCCGCCCCCACTTCAGATATCAAAAATTTAATATCCTATTTTCATCACGGGATCATTTGACACCATCTGTGTAAATTTCAAGAAAATCGGTTCTGTCGTTTCTGAGTCTATAAGGAACACACAAACAAACAAGCAAACCTACAAACAAACACAAATTGATTTTTATACCCTACACCACTACTGTGGTACAGGGTATTATAACTTAGTTTGTAACACCCAAAAGGAATAGAGATAGACCCATTGATAAGTATACCGATCGATCCAGAATCACTTTCTGATTCTATTTAGCTATGTCGGTCTGTCCATGTTAATTTGTGTACAAACTTCAGGTCGCATTTATAACTTTATCCGATCGTCTTCAAATTTGGTACAGGCATGTTTTTCGGCCTAGAGACGAAGCCTATTGAAATTGGAAAAAATCGGATCAGATTTGGATATAGCTCCCATATGTATGTTCGTCCTATTTACTGTAATAATGCAATCAAAATGTCATTTGTTTACCGATTCTCTCGAAATTTGGTAGGAAGGATTTTCTTATGGCCATCGACATTGTTGATGAATTTCATAGAAATTGGTTCAGATTTAGATATAGCTCTAAAATATATATATATATATATATATATATATATATATATATATATATATATATATATATATATATATATATATATATATATATATATAGCCCGATTTTCACTCCTAGAGCCATTGCAAGCTCATTTATTGACTAATCTTCCCAAAATTCCCTTCCCTTCCTCGACTACTACAAAATCTGAGAAGTTTGCTTGAAATCGGTTCAGATTTGGATATAGCTCCCATATATATGTTCGTCCGATTAGCAGAAATTCGAGGTGATACAAACGGACCCTTAACATGGTGGTGGGTATAATAAAACTAATAGTGACAAAATAGTGCTACTTCTCGCTGGACAAGACAATTACAATCACATATAGATATTGAACGACTATTTCCATTCCATGCATCATGATCATTTGGGAAAGCCAATTATTTCAAAAGAAAATGCAGCGATACACAACATGTCGCCGATTATAATAATTTCTTAGGTAAATCATAGAAAAATTTTTAAGTAATTTTGCAGAGTGCTCTGATTCGTGACATTGAATATAATTGTCTAATAAAGTCAGTATAACACATATGCTGTATGTTAACGAATTCTTCGCTATAGCAATTGAATAAACAGTCCCATATCTTGGTGTATTGTGTTATCTTCATTCTGAAAGCTAGAATTTTGGTTGCGATTTCTTAACAATCTTGGTTGACAACATGAAATTCACAAAAAAAATTTTAATTTGCCAAATATTTCTGGTGTTGTTTTTGCTACCCGTGGTCTTGGGTACAGCCACCGCTGAACCAGCTTGCAATGACATTGATGTAAGAGATTTGCTTTTCCTGAACTGTACATTAAAATAGTATATGATTTTTTCTCTTCAAAGTGCAACCAGGATCCACGTTGCTGTTTCGAAGATGAAAGTTTTGTAAGGACACGAAGGCGGGCAGTATCTCCCAAATCAACTGGTGAATATCAAAGATTCAATAATGGTCGAAGTCCCAAACAGCAAATGCAACCACAACAGTCGATACAAATAACTAGACCGGCAGCTCCTAATACACATCGTGATATAAAGGAAGAAACTCCCATAGAAAGACTAGAGGAAAACCCATTTCAATGTCATTTTTAATATGGGCATTTGATATTAGGGCAAAGAACAATGTTTTTAACAGAATAAAACTTTGTTCTATAAATAGATAGAGAGTTAACTTTTCCACATCATTCTTAAGAGAAAAGGTCAATGTTGTTCTCAAACATGCATTTGGACAAACAAATTTTGCAGAAGAACGAAACAAGTAAAAGCGTGCTAAGTTCGGCCGAGCCGAATCTTATATACCCTCGACCATGGATAGCATTTGCCAAGTTTTTTTCCCGGGATCTCTTTTGAGGCAAACACCCTCTCCCTTACCCTAATTTTCAGAAACGCCAGATCTCGGAGATGGGTGGTGCGATTTAAGCGAAATTGTGTGCTCTCATATATTGTACCCAAAAATAAAAATTTGGTATCCAAATTTCGGATGGGGTACCTAGGGGGGCCGCCCCACCCTAAAACCTACCAAACATATATTCAGAGCAATCACGACAATATCGGAGTCAAATGAAAGGTATTTAAAAGTAGAAAACGTATATGATATCTAATTGTCGGTCCAAGTGTCAGCCCCGAAAACACCCTTAAATCGGACATATTTACCGACCATGGCAATATGGGACTTAAATAAAAGGTATTTGCGAGTAGAATACGTATCTAATATCTAAATGTGGGACCACGTTTCTGAGGGTCCACCCCTTCCCTAAAACACCCCCCAAACAGGATGTATTTACTGACCGTGGGAATATGGGGCTTAAATAAAAGATATTTGATAGTAGAATTCGAATCTGATATCCAATTATGGGGCCAAGTGTTTGGGGGGGGGCCACCCCAACCCCCAAAACACCCCAAAATCGGACAAATTTAAGGCCATAGCAATATGGGGCTCAAGTGAAAGGTCTTTGGGAGTAAAGCACGAATCTGATATCAATATTCGGAAAAAGTGTCTATGGGGCCACCCCACCCCCACAACACCACCCAAATAGGAAGTATTTGCTGACTATTGGAATATGAGGCTCAAATAAGAGGGTTTTTAAAGTAGAACACGAATCCGATTAAAGATATTTGCGTGTAGACCACGTATCTGATATCAACATTAGGGACCAACAACCAACCATAACAACCCCCAAATATGACGTATTTGCTCTCCAAGACAATTTGGGTCTTAAAGTGGGAGTGGATCTAAATATTTATAGTTTTTGGGGCCAATACCCCAAACCGGACATATATGCTGACTTCTGCAATAAGGAGTTTAAATGAGATTAGGAAACGAATTTGATATCACTTTTTCACTTTTGCACGACGTGTTTTGTTATGATATCCAACAACTGTGTCAAGTATGGTTCAAATCGGTCCATAACCTGATATGGCTGACATGTAAACCGATTTGGGGGCTTGACTTCTTGAGCCACTAAAGCGCGCAATTCTCATACGATTTGGCTGAAATTTCGCATGAACTGTTTTGTTATGACTTCCAATAACTGTGCTAAGTATGGCGCAAATTGGTACATTAACTGATATAGCTGTCATATAAACCGACCTTGGGTCTTGACTTCTTGAGCCTCTAGAAGGCGCAATGCGATTGGAATGAAATTTGATCGACGTGTTTTGTTATAATATTCAACAACTGTGTCAAGTATGGTTCAAATCGGTCCATAACCTGATATAGCTGTCATATAAACCGATCTGAGATCAGATAATTTTATAATTTAGTCAAAAAAAAAGAGAAAACGTTCAATAACGTAAAGTTTTTTTTTTATTTATTGCAAAGTTTTTGTTATTGTTTTGAGCTATGAGCAGCTCCTATGGAAATTTTGGCAATTTACTTAACTTCCGATTTTTTAAAATTTTAATTGATTTTGCACAATAGAAGATAATTAACAAAGTTCTAATTATTGAATTTGGAGTACAGATTATTGTATCAGGTATTAAACTGAAGCTTCTATAGCTAGCTCTAAGGTACATCGGGTGTTATCTGCGGAAGGCCTCTTCATCTCTGTTAAAAATTCCATTTTTGAAGCAGCATCTTAGATCTCCTAAGCGGTATAAAAGATGATAATCTATTTCAAATTAAAAATATTAAAATACTTTTTTTTCGTTTTACTTTAAACTCTTCACCACATGTGCAACCCTCCCAGCTAATACTTTGGATACTTAAAAATTTTTCAGGTAAATTTGGAAAATCAAAGCCAATATGGTGGCATTGATGTTGACTTTTAGAACCGAGTCCATTAGTGCTGAAAGCCAACATCGACACTGAAATCACAGTTGAACAGTTTGATTTTATAGGCTTATAGCCCAAATATTTGCCTTCTAAACCTGTTCGCTTGCTACTACAAGCAATTCGTTATGCATGATGATAAACTTAACTGCAAACAAGTGCAGAAAAGCAAAACCCTAAGTCGCTTGAAAAAATAAAATTGCAGTATAATAAATTGAAATTGATTTGGTTTTTTTTTGTAAGTTCAATGAATATTTCAGCAGTATAGTATATGAATATTTATTCATAAATAATTTCCATAGCAAAATCCTTTATACATGGGTTTCATTCCTTCATAGTATTGCAGTTAAGTATATCGAGGTGTTACAAACGTCATGACTAGTTTAGTATACCCCCATCCTATGGTAGAGGGTTCAAAGAAACCATGTGCAAAAAAATAAAACCTTTGAAATACCTTTGCGACAAACAAATCTATTTTATTGGTGAAGTAAAGGGTGATTTTTTAGCTACTAACTGTTTGGCAACACTGTGTAAAACAGCTCACACACGTTTCTTGTTTTGCTTCATTGTCAAACATCTTTAGTTTGCTCTATAATTTAACCATGAATCGTCCTACAAACGAACAACACTTGCAAATTATTGAATTTTATTATCAAACTGCGTGCTCTATTAAGAAAGTTCTTGACGGGCTTCTTAAATTCCGACGGCGAACCTCATTTTTGGCTCAAAGGGTGCGTAAATAAACAGAATTGTCGATTTTGGAGTGGAGATCAGCCAGAAGCATTGCAAGAGCTACCAATGCATCCAGAAAAAGTCACAGTTTGTTGCGGTTTATGGGCTGGTGGCATCATTGGACCGTACTTCTTCAAAGATGATGCGAATCGTTACCTAACTGTGAATTGTGAGCTCTACCGTGAGATGATATGCAACTTTGTTTTGCCCAAAATGCAAGAGTTTGACTTGCATGACATGTGGTTTCAACAAGACGGTGCCACATTCCACACAGAACGCGTAACAATGGACTTATTGAGAGGCGAGTTCGGTGAACATTTCATTTCATGTTCGGGACTGGTCAATTGGCCGCCTAGATCGTGACATTTGACGCCTTTAGACTATTTTTTGTGGGGCTAGGTTAATGTCTCATGGCCATACAGACAAGTCCACTTCAATTGATGCACTGGAAGACAACAATGAAGCATTTAGTCGAGGGATACCGGCCGAAATTTTGGAAAGAGTATGCCAAAATCGGACTAAGCGGATGGACCATTTGAGACGCAGTCACGGTCAACAGTTGCTTGAAATAATGAAACATTAAATTATATGGACCATACTATGGATTCAAACAAAGATTTCATGAATTTTTCTGAATTTTGTGTGTATTTTTTTCATACCACCATAGAATGGGGGTATACTAATTTCGTCATTCTGTTTGTAACTCCTCGAAATATTCTTCTATGACCCCATAAAGTATATATATTCTTGATCGTCATGACATTTTAAGTCGAACTAGCCATGTCCGCCCGTCCGTCCGTCTATCTATCGAAAGCACGCTAACTTCCGAAGGAGTAAAGCTAGCCTCTTGAAATTTTGCACAAATACTTCGTATTAGTGTAGGTCGGTTGGGATTATAAATGGGCCATATCGGGCCATGTGTTGATATAGCTGCCATATAAACCGATCTGTGATCTTGGAATGAATTCGATTGGAATGAAATTTTGCACGACGTGTTTTGCCATGATATCCAACAACTATTAAATCGGTCCATAACCTGATATAGCTGTCATATAAACCGATCTTGGGTCTTGACTTCTTGAGCCTCTAGAGGGCGCAATTCTTATCCGATTTGAATGAATTTTTGCACGAAGTATTTTGTTATGATATCCAACTGTGCCAAGTATGTTTCAAATCGGTTCATAACCTGATATAGCTGTCATATAAACAGATCTAGGACTTGACTTCTTGAGCTTCTGGAGGGCGCAATTCTTATCCGATTTGGCTGAAATTTTGCATGACGTATTTTATTCTTACTTTCAACAACTGTGTCACATGAGGATCAAATCGGTTCATAACCCGATATAGCTTCGATATAAACCGATCTGGGATCTTGACTTCTTAAACCTCTAGAGGTCGCAATTATTATCCGATTTGGCTGAAATT
The DNA here is from genome assembly GCF_963082655.1 of Stomoxys calcitrans. Taxonomy (NCBI): domain Eukaryota; kingdom Metazoa; phylum Arthropoda; class Insecta; order Diptera; family Muscidae; genus Stomoxys; species Stomoxys calcitrans. Next base: position 11,622,828 of record NC_081553.1, read on the forward strand.
TTGTACGACGGATCCCCTCATGACCATCAACATACGTGTTTATTATGGTCTGAATCGGTCTATAGCCCGATACAGCTCCCATATAAATCGATCTCTCTATTTTACTTCTTGGCCCCCAAAGGGCGCAATTCTTATTCGAATTGGCTGACATTTTACACAGGTCTCCAACACATAATTTAAACGGACCATATCTTGATATCGCTCTAATAGCAGAGCAAATCTTTTTTATATCCTAATTTTGTCTAAGAAGAGATGCCGGGAAAAGAACTCGACAAATGCGTTCCATGGTGGAGGGTATATAAGATTCGGCCCGGCCGAACTTAACACGCTTTTACTTGTTTGTTTTGTTTTTATTGAGTAAAGTTCAATCTGGCAGCAGTCTGTATTGGGAGGTTGGCAAACGTCATGCAAATGCAAATTGTGTCCATGAACATTCCGTTAAGGAAGCTCATTAATAAGGGGCCTCCTGGCGTGCCGCAATGCAACACCTCTTTGGGGAGAAGTTTTTACATGGCTGCCATGCCATTTCTCGCCAGCATAAATTCTCACAAATCGCCGATAACTATCATCACCGCACAGGCTGAAACCTTCAGCTCCGACTTATGTGGTGTCCATCCTTATCAGGGGAAGTTTAGCTGAAAGCTACCAGGCGCGTCCACAGGTTGCGGATAGTGGAAAGTTTCGTTTTTATGCCGAATAGCTGCAATAGCGGCCGCAAGCAGTCAGCGATTTTCGAGAGGAGAGTCGCAATGGTGGCACTGACTCTTAATTAAATACTGAGTGCCAATGATACTCGAAATGACAAGGCGAGTTATTGGCGCCTTCAAATAACTAATGGCCAACATCAGCGTCGGTTCCCAGGTTGGGTGTGGCTGGAGGCGAACGTCAGATCTTGGAGCAAGCGGGATACATGTGCGATCCCACAAAGCCCATAATGTAATCGACGTCCGGAAAACTATAAGAATCACTCTGTGAAACAGAAGAAGAAGAAATGGACGTTCCTATCGTTGACAACCCAAGTAAATGCAAATTTGGCCCATGAACATTCCACTAAGGAACAGGGGCAAACTTCTCACATCGTTGACGACCCACTTAAACGAAAAAAGTACCATGATTTGCGGATCTCTGAAAGAATATGACCGCTGCCACGCCCATATTAAAATCGTTCTGGGAGATTTAAATGTCAACATGGGGAAGGAAGACAGTTTTGGTCCAACAGTTGGAAAGTTTAGCGTCCACTAGATAACATCCGATAATGGGTTGAGGCTAATAGATTTCGACGCGTCAAATACATGGTAGTAAGCAGCATCCGATTTCAACATTTAAGTATTGACAAAGCCACATAGCTGTCACTCGATCAAAACACCTTGATCACATTGTAATAGATGGAAGGCATTCATCCAGCGTGTTAGATGTACGATCGATCCGTGGAGCGATTACAGATTCGGATCATTACCTTGTTGCAGCAAAGGTTCGCACCCGTTTGAGCATGGCGAGGAAAGTACGATTTGACACCGCACGAAAACTGGACATTGAAAATCTGCAAGCACAACAGAAGGTAACGGCATACTCCACTTGACTGACCCAACTGGTAGATGGAAGCACTCCTTGTTCCGATGATATAATGGCGCAGTGATAAACCATTTCCCACTCCATGGAAAATGCCGCGAAATCCGTACTTAGATACAGGAAGTTACCCCCAAAAAACCAATGGTACGACCAAGAGTGTCGAGATGCTAGTAAAGCCGAGAACGCGGCATATAGAGAAACCCTGTAATCAGTAGCAACGCCAGATGAAGGAGAGGTGTCGGGAGAAAAGGAGAGAGGAGAAACATATATTCCGCAGAAAGAAAAAGGAAATGGAAAAACGTGAGTATGAGCGAATTGAGATGTGAATGAAGTTCGGAAATTCTACTAAAAAACCAAACATCGAACCGATGGCTCCTGCAGAAACTAATAAGGAAATCTGGTAACTGACACAGATAGCGTGCTGAGGATATGGAAATAACATTTTACCCAACTACTAGTCTCCGACGATGGCGGCAAAGAGGATAACTCAGAACCAGTCCCTGATGATGGTATAGAATATTTAACTAATAGTCAGAACTTCTAAAAATAAGGTCCAAGCCGTCGGGTTGCCTGCTGAACTATTTAAGACCGAAGGCGACGCGATGATAAGAAGTATGCATCAGCTTGTCTCTGCAATCTGGCTAGAAGAACGAATACCCGATGGAATAAGTCTGCTGCCCATCCCATACAAAATACTCTCGAGCGTTCTGGGTGAAAGATTAAAACCTAAAGTCAATGAGTTAATTGGGCCCTATCAATGCTACTATAGACCTGGTGAAACCACCTTAGACAGTATATTTACACTACGGTAAATCATGGAAAAGACCCGAGAACGACAAATCAGCACCTTTCATCTCTTTGTTGACTAAAAAGCCGTTTTCGATACCCCTATACGTCCAATAGTATTTCAAGCCATGTCTGAGTTTTGAATTCCTGCAGAATTAAGAAGGCTCTGCACGATGACACTTGCTGATACACGTTCCTCAGAATAGGAAAGAATCTCTCCGAACCATTTAATACCAAACGAAGTTTCAGACAAGGAGACAGCCAATCGTGTGATCTCTTTAATATCCTGCTGGAGAAGATTATACGAGATGCAGATGTGAATAGATATATCGCACTCTACTCACAAGACAACGACAGATGAAGATCACACTTAAAAAGATACTGATACTACCCGTGTTGTTATATGGTTCTGAGGCATGGTTACTTGTGAAAGCAGATGAGGCAGTGCTTGGAGTATTTGAAAGAAAGATTCTTCGTAAAATATAAGGACCAATTTGCGTTAATGGAGAATATAGGCGTCATATCAACCACGAGCTGTATGAAGACGATAACTAGGGTTGCCCAAAAAGTAATTGCGGATTTTTTAAAAGAAAGTAAATGCATTTTTAATAAAACTTAGAATGAACTCTAATTAAATATACTTTTTACACTTTTTTTCTAAAGCAAGCTAAAAGTAACAGCTTATAACTGACAGAAGAAAGAATGCAATTACAGAGTCACAAGCCGTGAAAAAATTAGTTTTATTAAAAATGCATTTACTTTCTTTTAAAAAATCCGCAATTACTTTTTGGGCAACCAATATATAGCTCCCATATATAAGGCTTTAGGAGGCACAATTTAGATCCGATCTTTACAAAATTTGGCACAAAGTGCTTTTTGTGACATCCCAATATGTGTGCAAAATGTCATCATAATCGGATCAGATTTATATATAGCTCCCATGTATATCTTTCATCCGATATGCCCTTTTAAAGTTGTAGTAGCCACAATTTTGGTCCCATCCTTACAAAATTTGGCATGGAGCGTTTTATTCAACGTTCTCATATGTGTGCAAAGTTTCATAAAAATCGGTCCAGATTTAGATATAGCTCCCATATATATTTTTCATTCAATATGGCCTTTTAAGGCTGTAGAAGCCACAATTTTGGTCCGATCTCTAAAAAATTTTTCATGAGATGGTTTAATTGACATCCCAATACGTGTGCAAAATTTCATCAAAATCAATTTAGATATAACTCCCCGTAAATATCTTTTATGCGTTTTGACTTTTAAGGCTGTAGAAGCCACCATTTTCTTACCATAGCAAGAAAATCGTATAAGCAAGATTCTATTCGATATTTCAATAGGTATGCAAAGATTTTTATTTTTTTGCTTGCATCATTTTTAAGGTTTAACCAATATATATTGAATTTGTGTGAATATGTATCATTTACTACTTTCTTTACAATTTCCACTCAAGCAGATTTTCTGTTGACAATTTAAAAAAAACAAAAATTGCATTACCTGTCAGAATTATACAGCACCGTTATATGCATTTCCTTCCTTTTTAATGCATATGTGCAACTGCCTAATGTGTTATTCACCTTAAAGAAGAATTCATTAAACCATTCCTCATGATGCATATGATAACTTGCATTTTACATTCTACAGCCTATATAAGCAGTGTAAATTTTCGTGATCAACTCTAGGCGGTAACAAAGGCCCATTGCTGCCAGCGTCAATATGAAGTCAACAAAATTTGTTCTTCTAGTTCAAATTCTTATGACGATATTTATTGCAACGGTCACAGAGGCAGGGTATTGCCCGCCACCAGTAGCAAAGGTTAAACCATATTTCTCTAACTCATGCCTAATTTCATTTTAGCCAAATTTTTGGCAATCTTTTGCTTTACAGTCAGAGGAGCTAAATAATGACTACTATCCGCTAGAAGATGCATCTATTCAGGTGCAAGATGAGGAAAACCAAGCATACCAAGAATACAACGAATATGAAGACATCCAAGAACAAGAAAAGAGACCCAAGAGGGCAACAGAGAAGGTGGTTAATGCAAATACATTAAAATCGCCGGGCAAAACTTTAAAGAAGGGACGAGGAGGCGGTAGGCATAGGGGTGGATTTAAAGGTGGACCAAGGAGTGGATCTAGGAATGGTCGTAGGGGTGGACGTAGGGGTGAACGTGGTGGTAGCGGTCGTGGCCGTAAGAATAGGGGTAAGGGTAGACGAAAACATAAACCTCATGCTAGAAACAGGCATGGTGGTGGGCATACAAGGAATATTGATATAAGTATTAATGATCTACCTAACATCGGATGTTAGCATACGCCGGCCTAAAGCTCTTTTTTAAAATCCAGCTAAGCAGTTAGTATGACTACGATAAGAAATTTCAGAGAAGAATAAATAAATGTTGTTGCTATATATCTCAGCGAAAAGAGGTTTCATTTTATTAATTTCATTCTCACTCAGGATGCAATAACAGGTAATTGTGAAGTCAAAACAAATATAACAAGTACAAAAGTGTTAAGGAGGCTGGCATGTCAAAAAGTCAAACTGGGAGATCGGTTTATATGGCAGCTATATCAGGTAATAAACCGATTTAGACAATACTTGGAACAGTTTTTGAAAGTCACACATTAAAACGGCATATGCAAAATTTCAACCAAATTAGATAAGAATTGGGCCCTCTAAAAGCTTAAGAAGTCTAATAGGGAGATTTGTTTATATGGCGGCTATATCAGGGTATAGACTGATTTAGACTATACTAGTTGAAAGTCAAAATAAAACACTTTATTCAAATTTTCGGCAAATCGGATAAAAATTGCGCCCTCGAGAAGCTCAAGAAGTCAAAACTTAAGATAGGCTTATATGGCAGCTATATCAGGTTATAGACCGATTTCAATCATTCTTAGCACAGGTGTTGGAATTCGTAGCGAAACACATCATGCAAAATTTCGGCCAAATCGGATAAGATTTGCACCCTCTAGTGGCTCAAGAAGTCAAGACACAAGATCGGTATATATGGCAGCTATATCAAAACATGGACCGATTTGAACCATAACAGCACAGTTGTTGGATATCATAAGAAAATACTTCGTGCTAAATTTCATTCAAATCGGATAAGAATTGCGCTCTCTAGTGGCTCAAGAAGTCAAGATTCAAGATCGGTTTATATAGTAGCCATATCAGATTATTGACCGATTTAAACCATACTTGGCACAGTTGTTGGAAGTCATAGTAAAACACTTCGTAGAAAATTTCATTCCAATCGGATAAGTATTGCGCACTCTAGAGGCTCAAGAAGTCAAGACCCAAGATCGGTATATATGGCAGCTATATCAAAACATGGACCGATTTGAACCATACTTGGTACAGTTGTTGGAAGTCATAGTAAAACACTTCGTAGAAAACTTCATTCCAATCGGATAAGTATTGCGCACTCTAATGGCTCAAGGAGTCAAGACCCAAGATCGGTTTATATCACACCTATATCAGGTTATAGACCGATATCAACCATACTTGGCACAGTTGTTGGATATCATAAGAAAATACTTTGTGCAAAATTTCATTCAAATCGGATGAGAATTGCGCCCTCTAGTGGCTCACGAAGTCAAGACTCAAGATCGGTTTAAATGGCAGCTATATCAGGTTATCATCCGATTTGAGCCATACTTGGCACAGTTGTTGGATATCACATCAGAACACGTCGTGCAAAACTTCATTCCAATCGGATAAGAATTGCGCCCTCTAGAGGCTCACGAAGTCAAGACCCAAGATCGGTTTATATGGCGCCAATATCAGGTTATTGACCGATTTGAACCTAACTTAGCATAGTTGGTGGAAGTCATTGTGAAACACGTCATGTAAAATTTCATTCCAATCGGATAAGACTTGCACCATCTAGAGGCTCAAGAAATCAAAACCCAAGATCGGTTTATATGACAGCTATATCAAAACATGGACCGATTTGGCCCATTTACAGTCCCAAGCGACTTACACTAATAAAAAGTATTTGTGCAAAATTTCAAGCGGCTAGCTTTACTCCTTCGAAAGTTTGAGTGCTTTCGGCAGACAGACGGACGGGCGGACAGACGGACGGGCGGACAGGCGGACGGGCGGACAGACGGACGGACATGGCTAGATCGACTTAAAATGATATGGGGTCTTAAACGCATATTTAGAGGTGTTGCAAACAGAATGACGAAATTGGTATACCCCCATCCTATGGTGAAGGGTATAAAAATACGAAATCGTTTAAGCCTTTTTGGAAGATTTAGAACTGCTTGTGTTTTTTCTATTTTGTGCCTTTATTGCAAATTTGTTATGATCAAAGAGCAGTGTGTAATCAAAGAGAGTGGGTGGAAGAGATATTACATGGGAGCTATATAACACATTATACCGATATAACAAATTATGTAAACTGGTCCTTATCAATAAATTCTGTTATATATTCATGACTGAATTAACACTATGTAGTAAAATTTATAGTAATGCGTAGTAAAAAATACGAAAACAAAAAGGTGTGGATGATATTGCTTTCATGAAATATCCCTTATTCATAGGATTTGCGTACACTCATCTTAAATTAAATAGCACAAGAAAGGAGTTTAAAATGTTTATTATTGTTTGGAAGGTAATAAAATTTGTTTTTTTTTTTTTTTTTTTTTTTTTGTTTATTATGATTACTTACCAGCGTATCGGGGTCATGATGAAGGCCTTCCCACGATGCAATGCTGCTGTTTTAAAGCGTAACGATACCTGAAAATTTTGCACAAAATACTTTAGGGGACGGAATTTGATGCTATTAATTAAAAAATCATTTTTTTCCTTATACTTATTCAAAAACACTTATAGTGAAATTATTCTAGATAGGCTCAAATCTTCATGATGTTACGTTTTCTCTTGTTTTATGCCGAGGGTGGCAGGTGATAGTGTAGGTTATGTCTGAGCAGGTGGATGGTAAATCTTGGTGGACAATGGGAATAACAACCTCTCATTTATGGTTTACCATGGTTATGGCATGAATTTGTGTACTCCACCGGACAGCAAAAGAGGACTTCATATTACTGGTGGTCCTTTAATTGACTCTTGGTAAGGCTTTAGGTGGCGGCAAGAGATGTCTTAGGCAGAGGCACAGTGGTTTTAGGCACAGGCACAGTCGGAAGAGTCTTTCTTCTCGTGAAAGCAAAGGACAGAAATTACTGGTGTACCCGTCCAGCAGAGACACAGAATTTCCAAAACAAAAATCATCGACAGAAAGCAAACGCAGTGCACAAAAATAATTCAAAGGCGATCCTAGGCAATTTCTGGCATAGTTTATTATTGCACGTCTTCTTGAATCTTCTTAGGAATTCACATGTGGCTTTTTCGTGTGCTGATTTTTTTCGCAATTAAAGTGTGATACACAAACTTTGGTTAAAAACGATATTTCCACATCTTCTGCAAATTTTTTCGATCTGTTTTGATAAACACGTGTGGATTGACTGGTGTGTCGATTTTATTTTCTATGGCAAACCATGGGTTACGGACAAGCCATGGTGTAAAAAAATCAATGTTAGCACAACTTTTCTTGGCGATTTTTTTAAATTGGCTTTAAACCACACGCGTGGCTTTTGATGTGCGGATTTTTTGCAAATAACAGTCGTAGGCAAGCTTTAGCATACGAAACGATGTTTGCACAATATTTGGACGTAATTTTTCTTTCGATCGCTTGATGATATTAATAATTAATTTTTCGCCAATTTAAAAATGGTAAAAATACTTAAAAACAAGTAAGAGCGTGCTAAGTTCGGCCCGGCCGAATCTCATATACCCCCACCATTGATCGCATTGGTCGAGTTCTATGCGCGGTATCTCTTTTTAGACAAACATAGAATATTCAATAAGAACTGTTATGCTATTGGAGCTATATCAAGTTATAGTCCGATTCGGACCATAAATGAAAGCTGAACATTGTAGAAGTCATTGTGTAATATTTCAGCTCATTCTGATAATAATTGCGCGTTGTAGGGGCTCAAGAAGCAAAATCGGGAGATAGGTTTATATGGGAGCTGTATCAAGCTATTGATCGATTCAGACCATATTAAATACGTATGTTGAAGGTCATGAGACAAGCCGTTGTACAAAATTTCTTCCAAATCGGATGAGAATTGCGCGCTCTATTGGCTTAAAAAGTCAAGATCCCAGATCGCTTTATATGGCAGCTATAACAGGTTATGAACCGATTTGTGCCATACTTAGCACAGTCATTGGAAGTCATAACAAAAATGTGGGAGCTGGTTTATATGGGAGCTGTATCAAGCTATTGATCGATTCAGACCATATAACCCACGTAGACATATGAGAGAAGCTGTTGTACAAAATTTCAGTCAAATCGGATGAGAATTGCGACCCAAGATGGGCTTATATGGCAGCTATATCAAAACATGGACCGATTTAAACCATACTTGGCGCAGTTTTTGGAAGTAATACCAAAACACTACGTGCAAAATTTCTGTAAAATCGGACGAGAATTGCGCCCTCTAGAGGCTCAAGAAATCAAGACCAAAGATCGGTTTATATGGCAGCTATATCAAAACACGGACCGATATGGCCCATTTACAATCCCCGCCGACCTACACTAATAAGAAGCATTTGTGCAAAATTTCAAGCGGCTAGCCCTACTCCTTCGAAAGTTAGTGAGTTTTCGACAGACAGACGGACGAACATGGCTAGATCGACACGACGATCAAGAATACGAACATTTCGAGTAGTTACAAACAGAATGACGAAATTAGTATGCCCCTATCCTATGGTGGAGTGTATAACAAGTAAAAAGGCTTTAAGTTCGGACGGGACGAACTTTGGATACCCACCACCTTTTATGGTCGCAAAACCTTAAATCGAAAGATCGGCAGCTATATCCAAATCTGGACCGATCTGGGCCAAATAGAGGAATATCGATGGGCCTAACACAACCCTCTATCCTAAATTTCAGCCAATTCAGATACTAAATGTAGCTTTTATGGGCTTATATAAGATCCTAAATCGGCGGATCGGTCTATACGGGGGCTATATCAAGATATTGTCCGATATAGCCCATCTTCGGACTTAACCTGATTGTGGACAAAAAAAGAAATCTGTGCAAAGTTTCAGCTCAATATCTCTATTTTTAAAGACTGTAGCGTGATTTCAACAGACAGACGGACAGACGGACAGATCGTTTTGGATTTTTACGCTGATCAAGAATATGTATCCTTTCTAGCATCAGAAATGCATATTTCGATGTGTTGCAAACGGAATGACAAAATGAATATACCCCTATCCTTCGGTGGTGGGTATAAAAATTTCTGCTACGCTCAACGTTTCAAACAAAAATATTAAGTCGTAATCATACAAATTATTCGCACGGCCAAGTAGGTTGTGGCCATACCAAACATCCTTCAATACTTTACTCGATCAACAGCAACACTATCGTCAAATATTTGTTTCAAGCAATTACTCATAATATCCCATGGTTACAAGTTGATGCCAATTATGGGCTTCGATAGACATGCAGATGAAGTTTTCCAAATTCAAACCTTTTTTCGCCGACTTATGGGAAAACTTAAATAAGAAAGACCATAGAATTTTAAAAACAGGAAATTTGCATTACCAACTTAAATTAATTCAAAACTGCACTTCCTTTTACTCGTATGCATAACAAATTGTTAAATCGTCTTATGACAAGGCCTTTCAATAACTCAATGAATAATTCCATCTTCTTGAAGAGAAGTCAACTTGGTTCATTAACCAATTTCTGTAAACCAAGTATAGATATGTCGATGAATGATTTATATAAACACTTTGATTTTGTAAAAAAACTTACAATTCTTAAAGGCAATTTATTTATATTTGTCATTTTAAATCTGTTTTTTAGAAGTAGTTGAGTTTTTTTATAATTTTTTTTACTTTGTATTTTACTTTTTTCTTTCGAATATATATTAAATTTTTTCTAAGTAATGCTCTACTAAAATATGAATAGTAGTAGTACCTACCAATCGACTTGACTTAGCCTTAAGATATTTCCCTATAGTTGTATATAAACCGAATCTGATGTTGAAATAGTTTCAAAACTGGTTTCTCTTGTTTAAAATTTTGAAGTAATGCTTGTAATGAAGGCAGTTCTGTTTGCCTTCATTTTCCAAAGTTTTTTGGCAGCAACGCTCTATGCTGGTAGTACCGACTATGATGGAGAATATTATTATGATTCTGAAGTTGCTGAATCAGATAGAGGCCAGTACATTCCTGGCCAAGCCACTGGATCGGAGTTGTCTGTAGATCAAAATGAGGAGACGCTTGTAGAGTCGGATCCGCTTGACCAAGAATTTGAGGGTGCACCAGAGGAAGGCTACCAACTGGAGCCGGGTGAAGAAACCAACAAGTTACTACAATCAATTTGTCAAACCATTGATGTAAGATTTTCAAGCTTTCACTTTGATCTTAAATGTTTTTTATCACACATCATGCTACTCCATTAATAGTGTCAACAGCAACATATTCAGAAGAATCCCAACATTGCTTTTAATGTGGCCATTGATAACAGGACAATTAAGAAACTACAAAATCGTTTAAGAAATGAAGATTCAAGGGAAAATAGTGATTATGCAACAATAAGGAAATTTCTTGATAGAATTCATAATGGCAATCATCGCAATGATCAAGAGTTAGATGAAGACATGGCAAACGACGACGAGGGCATGATGTACCATGATGACAACCATCTCAATGACCATGAGATAGAAGAAAACCTACCAAGCGAAAACTACTCTCAGGCATACGGTTATGGAAACAAGCCACATCGAAAGCAACACTATCGTCAACAAGTTCCACGTTCCCAAATGTATCTTCAACCTGCAACTAGAAACCATACCAATGAATTTCGACCGCATCAAAATCGAACCCGTGGGAATACTTATCCCCCTAGGAGAAATGGCAATGTACACAACCCCTCAAGAACTAATACACCACGTCCCACATTCCCCCGCAGAAGCAATGTACCTACTAACAGCACTGTAACCAAATCGAATGGTACGTCTAGAAACAATAGGACTCGTAACCCAACTAGGGGCACTAATAGAAACGTTAACAGACCAGTGGTCAGTACACCTACTAAAGGTAGTACTCGCGCACCCCGGGTAAACAACCAACGCAAAACAAATCGCAGAGCAAATCGTCGACCAAAAACGGTAGCAAAAAAACTTGTAGCAAACATTGCTACTAATGAACATATGAATCTAGATAATAGAGATGAAACCATTCAGAACATTTTGGAAAATAAAAGTTCTGAATTAGAAAGCAAGTAACGCTGATCTTTAACAAAAACAAAACTCAGTAAAAAGTTTTTAAGTTCGTACCTAATCTTCAAGATTTAGTGAAATAATTAAAACTTTTAGAAAAATCTTAAAACCGATTTTTTTGAAATTTTCACAGGGTACTAAATTTTTTGATATCTGAAGGGGGGGGCGGACCCTCCCACTTACCCTAATTTTCAGAAACGCCAGATCTCGGGGATGGGTGGTGCTATTTAAGCGAAATTTTGTGTGCCTTCATATAGTACCCAAAAAAACAAAATTTGGTATCCAAATTTCGGATGGGGTACCTAGGAGGGCTGCCCCACCCTAAAACCTACCAAACATATAAAGGGTGATTTTTTTGAGGTTAGGATTTTCATGCATTAGTATTTGACAGATCACGTGGGATTTCAGACATGGTGTCAAAGAGAAAGATGCTCAGTATGCTTTGACATTTCATCATGAATAGACTTACTAACGAGCAACGCTTGCAAATCATTGAATTTTATTACCAAAATCAGTGTTCGGTTCGAAATGTGTTCATTCACCGTAACGTTGCGTCCAACAGCATCTTTGAAAAAATACGGTCCAATGATTCCACCAGCGTACAAACCACACCAAACAGTGCATTTTTCGGGATGCATGGGCAGTTCTTGAACGGCTTCTGGTTGCTCTTCACTCCAAATGCGGCAATTTTGCTTATTTACGTAGCCATTCAACCAGAAATGAGCCTCATCGCTGAACAAAATTTGTCAAAATTTGAACACATTTCGAACCGAACACTGATTTTGGTAATAAAATTCAATGATTTGCAAGCGTTGCTCGTTAGTAAGTCTATTCATGATGAAATGTCAAAGCATACTGAGCATCTTTCTCTTTGACACCATGTCTGAAATCCCACGTGATCTGTCAAATACTAATGCATGAAAATCCTAACCTCAAAAAAATCACCCTTTATTTAGACCAACCACGACAATATGGGACTCAAATGAAAGGTATTTGGGATAAGAAAACGTATCTGATATCCAATTGTAGGACCAAGTGCTAGGGGGGCCACCCCAGCCCCGAAAACACCCCTAAATCGGACATTTTCAAATGAAAGGTATTTGCGAGTAGAATACGAATCTGATATACAATTGTGGGAGCACGTTTTTGGGGGTCGACCCCTTCCCCAAAACACCCCCCAAAGAGGACTTATTTACTGACCATGGGAATAAGAGGCTTAAATAAAAGGTAATTGAGTGTAGAATTCGAATCTGATATCCAAATATGGGACCAAGAGTTTGGGGGGCCGCCTCTCACCAAAAACATCTCCCAAAGGGGACAAATTTACGACCATAGCAATATGCGGCTCAAATGAAAGGTCTTTGGCAGTAAAGCACGAATTTGATATCAATATTCGGGAAAATTGTCTATAGGGCCACCCCCACCCCACCTCTAAATCGGGCATATTTACCGACCATGTCAATGTGGAGCTTAAATTAAAGGAATTGGGGGGTAGAGCGAGAATTGAAAACCACTTTCGGGACCAATTTTCTGGCGGTCTACGCCTTTCCCAAAATACCCCACAAACAGCAATTTTTTACTGACGCAATCGCAAAATGGGGCTCAAATAAAGGTATTTGGGAGTAGAATACGAATTTGATATCCAAATGTAGGACCATGTATTTAGGGCATCACCCCTTTCCCAAAACACCCTCCAAAGGAACAAAATGTGTCAACCATGTCAATATGTGGCTCAAATGATAGGTATTTGAGATTAGAAAATGAATTTGAATGAATTTTGGTGCCATGTGTTTGCGGGACGCCTCATCCTGTAAACTCCCCTCAAATTCAGTGGCAATATGGGGTTTAAATAAATGGTATTTGAGAGAATAGCACGATGCTGATATTTTATCAGGGCCATGTATCTGGGGGACCACCAGATACATGGACTCACCTGGAAACCTCCACCAAAGTCTATAAAATTCTGTTCAGAATAAGATAATGCTCCCAATTTCCACTTATAGGGTAGGTGTAGGGTACTATATAGTCAGTACCGCTCGACTCATGTCTTCCTTACCTGTTTTAGTTTTTGCACCCTCCGGCGGGTGAGAAAGACCCTGGGGTTCCTTTTTCATATTCAAACTGAAATTATTTCCTAATGGTCCATGGGAAGTATACCCGACATGTATTCCAAGGAAATTTAATCTATAATCGTTAAAAAAAAATTCAAAGCGATCCGGCCAATAGTTTAGTTTCATTTCATATTTCGGAATTAGAAAACAAAAACAAATATTAATCACCGAAAATCGCTTTATTGTTTTTCAAAATATTCCCCTCCAAGATCTATACACTTTTGTAGGCGTTTGAACCAAATGTCGAAGCACTTTTGCCACTCTGATTAAGGTATCTCCAAAACATGCATTCTGAACGCATCAACCGCTTCTTCGGGTTTCGAAAAACGTTGACGTCTCATTTTATTTTTTACGTACGGGAATAAATAGAAGTCATTTGCTGCTGCGGAGGCCACCGCAGCGCAGAGGTTAGCATGTCCGTCTATGACGTTGATCGCCTGGGTTCGAATCCTGGCGAGACCATCAGAAAAAATTTTCAGCGGTGGCTTTCCCCTCCTAATGCTGGCAACATTTGTGAGGTACAATTCCATGTAAAACTTCTCTTCAAAGAGGTGTCGCACTGCGGCACGCCGTTCGGACTCGGCTATAAAAAGGAGGCCCCTTAGGGGGAGACCGATTTTCCGATAAAGGATCTAATACCCATAAAAACTTTATTTTTCATCCGATTTTGCTAAAATTTGAAACAGTGAGTAGTTTTAGATTTCCCGACAACTGACAATATGGTTCAAATCGGACTATATTTAGATAAAGCTGCCATATTAACCGGTCTCCCGATAAAGGGTCTGAAGACCATAAAAGCTTTATTTTTTATCCGATTTGGCTGTAATTTACACCAGTGAGTTATTTTAAGTCTCCCGATATCTGACCTAAATATGGATTAGATCGGTCCTTATTTAGATATAGATCGGTCCTTATTTAGATATAGCTGCCATATAAACCGACCTCCCGATAAGGGGGATGATGGCTGATTTTTCATCCGATTTTGCTGAAATTTGAAATAGTGGGTAGCTTAAGGCTTCCCGACAACTGGCCCATAAATGGTTGAGTTCGGACTATATTTAGATATAGCTGTCATATAGACCGAACTGCCGATAAAGGGTCTGAATCCCATAAAGGCTTTATTTTTTAATTGATTTCACTAAAAGTTTAAACAGTGAGTTATTTTTCGCCTCCTAACACCTGACCTTAATATGGTTCTGATCAGACTGTATTTAGATATAGCTGCCATATAGACCGATCTGCCGATAAGGCGACTGAAGCCCATAAAAGCTTTATTTATTTCCCAATTTCGCTAAAATTTGAAACAGTGAGTTCCTTAAGTTATCCAATTTTCACCGGATTGTGACGAAATGGGGTATGCATATATGCCCGAGGTGGTGAGTATCCAAAGTTCGGCCCGGTCTAACTTAATGCCTTTTTACTTGTTTTAAACCCTTTTCACACTATCCTTCGAAAGTGGGCGGCAAAGTTTTTTTTTACACCCGCACAACCCGTGCTACATTTGGGTTTGCCTCCATTTTTTCTTATATTTTTCTTATATCAAGAATTGTTGATTTCTGACGATTTTAAAGATAGTCAAGGCTTCAAACACCAACACACTCGTAATAAACAAACAATTTGAACAATTTGAACACAAAAAATTAATTTCCTTTTAATTTCAATACTTATTTCCTAATAAAAACAACAGAGCTACAAACTACTAAAGGTGGTGGCCGAAATATACGATTTTAGCAACTGGCATTGGCAACTTCAGTTAAAAGTTACCATCCGTAATGCAAAATTGTCAACTGACAACGCAATTGAACTAAGGTTGCCATCCATAATCGACCCATAAATCTCTAAGCTTAAAATTTGAATAAATACCAACCAAAAACGAGATCTATCCTTTGTTCTCAAAATAAAATGCACCGACAAATGAATGGATATTTTCTCTCCAAAGAGGTGTCGCAATGCGGCACGCCGTTCGGATTCGGCTTTAAAAAGGACGCCCTTTATCGTTGAGCTTAAACTTGAAACGGACTGCACTCATTGATATGTGAGCAGTTTGCCCCTGTTCCTTAGTGGAATGTTCATGGGCAAAATTTGCAAGCAGTAATTGATTCTCTGCCGATCGGCTTACTAAATGAAGACTCTATCTCTTGTCCCGTTGGCTACAACAAACATATTCACTAAGTTGTAATACCCCATAAGACAGTAGCGGTGTAGATTATAAAAGGGTAGATAAGTGGCATTTTTTTCTTCTATCATGCTAGAATTTTGACACGAGATTCCTTGATACTCTTGTTTAATAACATCAAAACAAAGATACATAATAGTGATCGTCAGGAGGTGGAATGGCTTTTTTTTATTTGGGTTATACTCAAAAACTGCTCTGTTGTATGCATTGTAAGATTTTTTGATAATGTGTTCTCGAATAATTATAATAACAGTTGCTGTCGTTTGGGGATGTTGCATTATTCGATTTTCTTAAGATGTTATCTCTCATTAATGCAAGCCGACATGCCGCATTTTTAAAGTTCCCAAAGTTTAGCTCTATAAATGGTCCTGTCTATCATCGTTTTATTTATGCTGGACATAATGGTGAGCCATAAGATGAGTTTATGCAAACGCAGGAAAAGTATACATCATTTTCCAAAAAGAAAATATTTTTAAAAAGGCTCTGAAAGAATAAAATTTACGGAGTGGAGTCGATAATAAATTGAATATAATTTTCTTTCTTGCCAGAAGGGTGCAATAACTATTAACCTTACCAAAACTAGTTAAGTACAGTCAAGTTTTAAGTCTGGGCTTTATAAAAGCTTGAGAAATTATTTTTGAGAAATTTAAAAGAAACTTTCTCTCAAATATTATTCCGATTTTCAAAGTCAAAATGAAGAAGGCAGTAGACAATTCAATATTTACACAATTGCCACCTGTCCAGGCACTTTGTTCGATGTGAGATTGTTAAGATTTATTTAAAAATAATCAAACAAAGTCTGATTATTTATATCTTTTATACATTTCAGTGTATTCGCATGCCTGATTGCTGTCCTCCAATAAAGATTAAAGTTAAGCTACAATTGGGAAAGGCCAAAGCCTTCAAACATGATAGTGAAGAAAACGTTATAGAGAATACTTTCAACCCACTCAAGTTAAATATTTCTAAATTATAAATGCCAACATTAGAAACTAAAGAAAGTTATAATCGTTGTTTTATATTGCGAGTGTTTTTTACAAAAATATATATATATTATTAAAGTACGATATCTATGAGTATTACAGTTTTTAAGAAAAAACAAGTAAAAAGGCGTTAAGTTCGGCCGGACCGAACTTTGGATACCCAGCACCTCGGGTATATTTGTAAACCACCTTTCATCAAAATCCGGATAAAATTGTATACCTTATGTCCCATAGCAGTTATATCGAAATTTGTTCCGATTTGGACCAACTACTAACTAGTACAAGTCATTGTTCGATTGTGTATAACAAAATATTGGTCTTTTTAGTAGCTATATCTAAAAATAAACCGATGTAAACCATATACAACATGGATGTCGAAAAACCTAGCATAAGTCAATGTGTAACATTTCAGTTAAATCGCATTATAAATGCGCCTTTTTTGGAGCAAAGACTTTAAATCGAGATATTGGTCTATATGGCAGCTATATGCAAATCATGATCGATCTAGACCAAATTGCAAAAATATGTGGAGGGGGTTAACTTAACTCTCTGTCCCAAATCTCTGTCGGCATCATCGGACAATAAAAGCACCTTTTATGGGCCCAATATATTAAATCGAGAGATCGGTCTATATGGCAGCTATATCCAAATCTGGACCGATCTGTGCCATAATGCAGAACTATATCAAGGGGTTTAACCTTACTCAATGTTTCAAATTTCGGCGACATAGGACAATAAATGCCCCTTTTATGGGCCTAAGACCCTAAATCGGAGGATAGGTCTATATGGCAGCTATATCCAAATCTGGACCGATCTGGACCAAATTGACGAAGGACGTCGAGGGGCCTAACACAAGTCACTGCCTTTAATTTCACCAAAATCGGATAATAAATGTGGCTTTTATGGGCCAAAGACCCTAAATCGGAGCATCGGTCTATATGGGGGCTATACCAAGATATAGTCCGATATAGCCCATCTTCGAACTTAACCTGCTTAGATCATCTTAGATTTTTACGCTGATCAAGAATATATATACTTTATAGGGTCGGAAATGGATATTTCGATGTGTTGCAAACGGAATGACAAATCCAAATTTCGGTTGGGTACTTAGGGGGCCGCCCCACCCCCAAAACCTACCAGATATATATATATATATATATATATATATATATATATATATATATATATATATATATATATATAGTCCAATCACGACAATATGGGACTCAAATGAAAGGTATTTAAAAGTAGAAAACGTATCTGATATCCAATTTCCGGACCAAGTATTTGGTGGACCACCCCAACCCCCAAAACCACCCTAAATCGGACATATTTACTGACAATGGCAATATGGGCCTCAAATGAAAGGTATTTGCGAGTATATTACGAATTTACCATCCAAATGTGGGACCAAGTTTTTGGGGGTCCACCCCTTCTCCAAAAAACCCCCCTAAGATCACAAATTTACGACCATAGCAATATGGGGCTCAAATGAAAAGTCTTTGGGAGTAAAGCACGAATCTGATATCAATGTTCGGGAAAAAGTGGGCCATCCCAACCACATAAAACCAACCAAATAGGACGAATTTGCTGACCATTGCAATATGGGGCTCAAATAAGAGGTATTTTAAAGTAGAACAAGAATCTGGTATATATTTTCAGGGCCACATCACTGAGTGGCCGCCCCATCCCTTAAAACAGCCCTCAAAACGGTCATGTCTCACGACTATGGAAATATGGGGCTCAAATGAAAGGTAATTGGGAGTAGACTACGAATTTGATATCAACCAACTGTCTAAACGCCATTCCACCCACAAATAGGACGTATGTGCTCACCATGACAATTTGGGTCTTAAAGAGAGTGGAGCTCGATATTGATAGTTTTTAGGGTGCATACCCCAAAACCGGACATATTTGCTGACTTTTGCAGTAAAGGGGTTTAAATAAAAGGTATTTGAGATTAACAATTAGTATTTGATGTCCAATTTTGAGGCCAATGGCAATATGGGGTTCAAATAAATGATATTTGAGAGTGGAGCAAGAGTGGAGCTGATATATTTCCAGGGCTAAGTATTTGGGCGATAGTATTTAGGGTCCATACCCCAATCCGGACATATTGGCTGACTTTTGCAGTAAGGGGGTTAAATAAAAGGTATAACCAAACGTATTTGATATCCAATTTTGAGGCCAATGGCAATATGGGGTTCAAATAAATGATATTTGAGAGTAGAGCATATTTCCAGGGCCAAGTGTTTGGGCGACCACCTCACTCCCCAAAACACCTCTAAATCGGATATTTTTACCGACCCTGTCAAAGTGGGGCTCAAGTAAAAGGTATTGGAGAGTAGAGCACGAAATTGGTACCCACTTTCGAAACCAATTTTCTGGGTGTCTACCCTTTCCCCAAAAACAACCCATAAACAGCAATTATTTACTGACCGACGCAATATGGGACTCAAATAAAGGTATTTGGGAGTATAATACGAATCAGATATCCAAAAGTGGAAGCGTGTATTTGGGGTACCGCCCCTTCCCCCAAAACTGCCCCCAAATAGTAAAAATTTAGCGACCATAGTAATATGTAGTTCAAATGAAAGGTGTTTGAGATTTAAAAACGAATTTAATAAACAATTTGGGGCCAAGAGTCTGGGGGACGCCTCATCCCTTAAACTCCCCTTAAACCAATGGCAATATGGGGTTTTAAAAATGGTTTTTGAGGTTAGAGCACGACGCTAATATTTTTTCAGGGCTAAGTGGCAATATGTTGCCCAAATGAAAGGTATGTGGGAGTAAGGCTGGAAGTTCATACCCACTTACGGGACCACGTTACTGAGGGGTCCACACCACCCCTAACCCACCAACCGCCACCCTGGGGCACTTCCCACTACCAAAATCCATATGAGAAGATCGGTCTCCAATAAAGTCTTTTAAGCTAAAATAAGTCGTAAGCATCCAAACTTAAATGACCATAAACCCTCCGAACGAATGATCATATGGAATTCAGATAAAGGCTTTTATATTGTTATACTGTTTCTCAAGCTATATACACAAACTATTTTCGTAGCATGGTTTTTCACTCAAAGCGCTTTAATTGTCAAAAATAAAAACGCAAAGGATAATTTTGTTCCATATAAAGTAAAAGAAGGCGCAGCGGAGCGGGCCCTGTCCAGCTAGTATGAACACATTTTTCATTCTTCGTTGTAATTATCCCCATATTGGTCCTAATCTATTCCAAGTCTTTCTAGGTGTGGATAGTTTTTCATGCGAGGAACCACTGCCAATGGTGAACCTGGATAAACAACAATGGGGTCGAACCTCACACTACGTAAAGAATAACGAAATCAATGAACATCACAATAACATCACAATAACATCGAAAGAGAATTTCTAAGGTTTTACCTCTTGGGCAGTGCCCAAACATGTAGGGTCTGGCTGAAATTCATCCACTTCTATGATCTCAATCATTGATATTGGTAGAAGAAACACACTCAGGAATATTTTAACTATTAACAGGTACTTTAATGTGTCCATAATGATGGACTGAAAGTGTTATGTGCTAATGCAAATGCATTATTAAGCTTAGCCGTTTTTATGTAACTGAAGCGTTCATTAATTTCGAATATGGTCTTTAACAGAAAAAATTTATTGAATTCAGCAATTTGCAAAGGGACACGATGTCACGTAACGACGTTTATTTACTAGCCGAACCGGGCCCGCTCCGCTGCGCCTTCTGTAACTCTCTAATACCTTTTTAGGTTGCAGACATTTCACCCTGAATGCGGATATCGAATTCGTGCCATTGTAGCTTACAACGCTGAATGCGTTCGAATCCTGGCGAGAACATCGTACAAAGCGGTGTTTAACCCCTCTTATTGTTGGCGACATTTCCGAGTTACAATGCCATGCATGGTCACTTAAAAATTTTTCCCCAAAGAGATGTCGCACTGCGAAACGCCGTTTAGACTCGGCTATAAAAAAAAATTCCTTATCATTGAGTTTAAATTTGAATCGGAAAGCAATCATTGGTGTGAGAGAATTTGCCGCTTCTCGGTTCCTGTTGGAAATATTATTCCTTAGGGTAATGTTCTCAGGGGGGAGTGATGACATCTCAGTCATTTTATATCAAATATGGATATCAAATTCGTGCTGCACTTCCAAATTCCCTTAATTTGGGCTCCAAATTGCCATGGCCGGTAAATATGAACCATTTAGAGGGTGTTTTGGGGCTGCGGCGGCCATCGGCACTTTGCACTGAACATTGATATCAAATTCGTTCTTTATTCCCAACGAAAATGAGGTTCAGTTCAGGGGGTGCTTTAGGGCGTACCACCCAAAAACACTTGCCTCCAAAATTCGTTTTTTACTCTCAAATACCTTTTATTTGAGTCCCATATTGTTATAATGGGTCAAATAACCAAGTTGACGTATCTTTAGGAGGAAAAGCGCCACCTAGACTTGAACGCAAATTTTAATGTCATATTCATAATCCCATGAGTCCCATATAGCTATGGTCGGCTTATATGGCCATTTGAGGGTATTTGGGCGTGGGCCACCTCCCATTCCTTGGACCTTATGTTTTGTGCTATATTTGTAATCTATTGCGTAATACTTTCCATTAGAGTCCCATATGGACAGAACTTCGAATATATCTATTTAGAGGAGGAGTTTTGGGGTTGGGGGGCCCGCTGGGTACTTGGACCCAACTTTTAATACCATATTAGTTTTCTGGAGGAGACCACCGTAGCGCAGAGGTTAGCATGTCCGCCTCCTTCCGGTGCGCCTCCACCCGATATCTAAAAATTAACTAGCCTATATTTCCTTCCAGACAAACGTATACAATCTATGAAAATTTTAAGAAAATCATTTCAGCCAAGTATCGTATAGTCATAATGGGTCTAATGGCATTTTTGAGGGTTGTCGTGACCCCCTATACGTCGATCTGATTTTGTATGTCAGATTTGAAATCTACTCCTTTCCTTTCATTTGAGCCCCATATTGAAATGAACGTCCAATGTGTCTGTTTGGGGGAGTTTTGGGGCTGGGGCGTCCCGATGGGTACATGGACTCAAATTTGAAAACCATATTCGTATTCTACTCTCCAATACCTTTCATTTGATACCTATAGTGTCCCGATCGGTTCACTTTTGTTTTTTGGTTGTGTTTATGGCATAAGGGGGAGGGTCCGTCCCCCTTCCGATAGCGACAAATTATATGGCCTATGTTTCCTTCTAGACCAACCTAGACAATATGCAAAAATTTCAGTCTATACGGAACAAACAAATCGAGTGGCATATATCAGTGATTGGCTAATGTGCCCATTTTGGGCGTTTTTGTGGGGGTGGGGAGACCGACTATACTTTGACATGAATTTGTTTTCCAGATTTGTTGTCTACTCCCGCATACTTTTCATAAGATACACATATTGTCCTTATCGGTCCACTTTCGATTTTGGGTGGTGTTTTTGGGGTAGCGTTGGAGGGCCCGCCCCCTTCCGTTATCAATAAATTATAAAGCTTATTCCTACTTCGTGACCATATTCGTAATCTACTCCCGAATACCTTTAATTTGAGTCACATATTGTCATAATCGTCAAATAAACCTATTTTAAGGGGTTTTGGGGCTGGGGCGGCTCCTCAGGTACTTGGACTTTTATTATGAAATCCATACTCTACTCCTGAATACCTTTCATTTGAGTCCCATAGTGTCCCGATCGGTCTACTTTTGTTTTTTGGTTGTGTTTTTGGCTAAGGGGGAGGGTCCGTCCCCCTTCCGATAGCGACAAATTATATAGCCTATGTTTCCTTCTAGACCAACTTACACAATATGCGAAAATTTCGAGAAAATCGGTTCTGCTGTTTTTCAGTCTATACGTAACAAACAACCCGAGTCCCATATATCCGTGATTGGCTAATGTGCCCATTTTGGGCGTTTTTGTGGGGGTGGGGTGACCCCCTACACTTCGACATGAATTTGTATGCCAGATACCTTATCTACTCCTGCATACTTTTCATTTGATACCCATATTGTCCCTATCGGCCCACTTTTGATTTTGGAAGGTGTTTTTGGGGTAACGGTGTAGGGACCGCCCCTTTCCGTTATCAAGAAATTATAAAGCCTATTCCTACTTCCTGGTCATATTCGTAATCTACTCCCGAATACCATTCATTTGAGTCCCATATGGTCATAATCGTCAAATAAACCTATTTTAAGGAGTTTTGGGGCTGGGGCGGCCCCCCAGGTACTTGGACCCAACTGTTATTATGAAATTCGTACTCTACTCTTGAGTACATTTCATTGGAATCTCAAATTGTCCCGATCGGTTCACTTTTATTTTTGGGTAGTACTTTTAGGGTAAGGGGGAGGGTCCGCCCCCCCTCGGATATCAAAAAATTATATAGCCTATGTTTCCTTCCAGACCAACCTACACAATTTGTGAAAATTTTAAACAATCACAAATTGAATTTTATATATAAGACTTTGAAATAGTGATTTAAGACCATATAAAGAAGATCTATTCAATATCGCTTTGATATTTTAAGTCCAGCTGTTTGTCCAAACTGTTCTAAATGCTGAAAAAGTAGGACAAATCGGACTTTAGTCTGTTTTGTAAATTAGCCAAGTCCCTCCATATTTACATACAGCCTCCAAATAAACCGATCTACCATTATGACTTCTTGAACTCCTTCTTTTACATTCAGCACTGTCCGTCCGTCTGTTTGTCGAATCTGTGCTAAATGCTCAAAATGTAGCACAAATCCGACTTTAGTCTGTTTTGTAAATGAGCCAAACCACTCCTTATTTAGATGCAGCTTCCAAATAAACCGATCTACCATTATGACTTCTTGAACTCCTCTTTTACTTTCAGCTCATAATTTACATTCAATCTTTATTATTAAACTCCTTTGGCACACATTTGTTGGTATTTGTCTTTTGCCCCAGTATCAATTATCAATTGTAAAATATTCAATGAACATCTGTGAATGCTGCATTGGGATAATGCTTTGCCTTGAATCGTATTTCGTTATTTAATATTCAACAGTTGTTTCAAGCTGTTCTCTACATTGTTTATATTTATATTTGTTTGTTCTTATACTTCGATTTGCAAACGAATTTAATTATTTGTATGTCCAAGGACTCTTTCAATACGTCATGTATGGTAATGCCATTTAAAAGTTTCAAGCAAGAGGCGAACTTCATTTATTGGAGGCCTTTAGTGCCAAAGTTTGTTTTTGATTAGTCTACACTTTGCAGGGTAGTCGACACGAAGTGTTACCAATTCCGACTTTGGGTAACCAAAGTTCAGTCGGCCTAAAATGACACTGTGCTAAATTTCAGCGAAATCGGAAAATAAATGCATTTTCCATTGGCGCAAGACCATATAAAGAGAAATTGGTATATTCATATATACAAATTTGAACATTCCATTAAAGAACAGGGTCTAACATAATACAATGTACCGAACTTCAAAGAAATCGCGTAATAAATAATTCTTTTATGGTCCCAAGACCTTAAATCAAGAGAATGGTATAAATGACAACTATATCCAAATATTGACCGATCTAGACCATACGTCGTGGGACTCAGATTTGACTGACATTTGGATATACTGATATAGGCCTCCCTAAATACCGATACCCTGATATGAATTCTTGAGACTACAGAAGCCGCAATCAATTCTCGATTTAATAGTTGCAAAATAATTCAAGTACCATCTGAGTTAATAAAGGTAAGTTTTTAGCGGAATCCATGGTGATGGTGACCCAAGATGCGACCCGACAGAACTTATCACTGTTTTACTTGTTTACTTACATCTCAGCGTAAGCCTACGCAGCTTCAACTCTTAGCTTCTTAACTTAGGAATATGACGAAAAGAACCCTGTGACCATCTACTGGTGCAGACGAAGGTTCAATCCCATGGCAGCCGGTTGTACATACCGGATTGACCCGATAGATTCCTTCATCGGCAAGGGCTGCCGCCTCAGTTTGAAGGTTTGGAAGTGGGGAAGGATGATGTACTGGCTGTAAACAACTGTTATAATTTCAGCAAAATCGGGTAATAAATGTGCGTTTTGTGGGTCCAAGACTCTGAATCGAGAGATCGGTATATATGACTGCTATATGCAAATAAATTCCGATGTATTCCATAGTCCACACGGATAACGAGAGGCCTAGCATAACTCGCTATGCTAATTTTCAGCGAAATCGGGTAATAAATACGGCATTAATGGATCGAACACCTTAAATTGGCCTATCGATTTATATGAGAGCTATATCGAAAATAGAGCTGTGGAGTCGAGCAATTTTTACTCGACTCTGATTCTGAAGATTGCTTGACTCCGACTTTGGAGACACAGAATTCTTTAAAAGTTTTTCTGACAAACATTTCTGTCCGGTTGTCCGTCCGTCCATCTATCGAAAACACGCTAACTCTCGAAGGAGTAAAGCAAGCCACTTGCAATTTTGCACAAATGCTTCCTATTAGTGTAGGTCGGTTCGGTTGTAAATGTGCCATGTCCGTGTTTTGGTATAGCTGGTATATAAACCGATCTTGGGTCTTCTTGAGCATCTAGATAGCGCAATTCTTATCTGATATGGCATACTGGGTTTTGGTATCACTTCCAAAAACTGTGCTAAGTATGGTTTAAATCGGTTCATAACCTGATATAGTTTCCATATAAACCGATCTTGAGTCTTGACTTCTTGAGCCACTAGAGGCCAAATCGGATGAGTATTGATCCGATTTGGCTTAAATTTGGTGTGAAGTGTTTTGTTATGACTTCCCACAACTGTAGTTAGTATGGTCGAAATCGGTCCATAACCTGATATAGCTGTCATATAAACCAATCTTGGATCTTGATTTCTTGAGCCATTAGAGGGCGCAATTCCCATCCGATTTTGCTGAAATTTTGTACAACGGCTTCTCCCATGATCTTCAACATACGTGTCCAATATGGTTTTAATCGATCTATAGCCAGATACAGCTCCCATATAAACCGATCAACCGAATATGCTCGTTGATCCCCTACAAGGCGTAATTCTTATGCGAATGGACTGAAATATTACGCAATGACTTCACTATGGTCTTCAACTTTCAATTTACTTTACAATTTACTATAGGACTATAACTTAATATATCTGCAATTGCATACCCATTTCCATTATTTTTTGTTTGCCTAAAAAGAGATACCGCGCAAAGAACTCGACAAATGCGATCTATGGTGGAGGATACATAAGATTCAGCCCGGCCGAACTTAGCACGCTTTTACTTGTTTGCTATGTTATAGAATTTGACTGGTTTCCTAGATCCCGATTTCGTTTGGTAGCACCCAAACTCATCAGTAGGAGTTGTCAAAAAAGGTATGTCTTCCAGGTTGAAACTATGCTCCTAAGAGTATTTTCCCTTTGTAGCACAGAAAGAAAGAAAATTACTTCACCTTATATATTTCTACCAAATGAAAACATCCTACCATTAAAACATAACACACTTCCCCAACTGCTGCCCATAAGAAATCGCGATTCTCTGCCTAACTTAAAAAAGTTTTTTTTTTTTTGTTTTTCTATTTGTAATTAAAACGGATAACCTGCAGCCGAACAATATCCGATTGTATGGATTTTTTTATACCCTCCACCATTGGATGGGGTATACTAAGCAAAATCGGGTAATAAATGTCATGAATGTCGTCATTCTGTTTGTAACACCCCGAAATATGCGTCTCAGTCCCCATATAGTTTATATATTCTTGATCGTCATGTCATTTTAAGTCGATCTAGCCATGTCTGTCTGTCGAAAGCACGCTAACTTTCGAAGGAGTAAAGCTAGGCGCTTGAAATTTTGCACAAATACATTTTATTAATGTAGGTCGGTTGGGATAGTAAATGGGTTAAATCGGTCCATGTTTTGATATAGCTGCCCGATCTTGGGTCTTGACTTCTTGAGCCTCTAGAGGGCGCAATTATCAGCCAATTTGAGTGAAATTTTGCACGTGGTGTTTTGGTATTACTTCCAACAACTGCGTTAAGTATGGTTCAAATCGGGTCATGTTTTGATATAGCTGCCATATAAACCGATCTTTGGTCTTGATTTCTTATGCTAAGAAACGGTTGGATAAATTGTGTGTCCCATGACATAAATGAAAGGGTAAAAGTTGCACAATGCACGGCACAGGGGGGCATTTTATCCCCACTCCTATGTGTGACCACCATAAATGGCCTATTACGGATGCTGACTGCGGAGGGATTTCAACCCGTCTGATACACAAACGATGTTATAATACATTTAAGAGGTAAGGATCCGAACCAGCTATGCAGAAGGGACGAAAGGGTCTTGCAGATGGCAAACGACTGGGCTAGACCCAGGGGTGTCAATGTTAATCCAGAGAAAACTGAAATCTGCCTGTTCATGAGAAAGAGGAAGGTGGACAATTTACGCACCACGTTTCCTCAATAGAACGATTTTGATATCGGGCAAGGGCAAATACTTAGGAGTGATCCTAGACATTAAACTGAATTGGAAGTGAAGTACTAAGGAGCGTACCCAGAAGCCACAGTAGCGCAGAGGTTAGCATGTCCGCCTTTGACTCTGAAGGCCTGGGTTCGAATCCTGGCGGGACCATCAGAAAAAAAAATGTTTGATGTAAAAAACTTCTCTCCAAAGAGGTCGCACTGCGGCACGCCATTTGGACTCAGCTATAACAAGTAAAAGCGTGCTAAGTTCGGCCGGGCCGAATCTTATATACCCTCCACCATGGATCGCATTTGTCGAGTTCTTTTGGCGGCTTCTCTTCTTAGGCAAAAAAGGATATAAGAAAAGATTTACTCTGCTATACTCAATAGTACAGTGCCTCACAAATGTCGCCAGCATTAGGAGCGATCGGTCTATATTGTTCAAGATATATTCTGATATAATCCATATTGGAACCTTATGTGAATATGGCCAAAAAAAAATGTTATGCATAGTTTCAGCTCCATATCTTCGTTTTCGAAGACTGCAGCGTGATCACCGGACATATACGTTCGGTCAGACGAACATGGCAAGATTATCTCTGAATTTTACTACAACCAAAAATAAATATACTTTGTAAGATCGGTAATAAGTATTTCGAAACGAAATCAGTATAGTCATAGCTTTCGGTGGTAGGTATAACAAGCAAAAGCATGCTAAGTTCGGCCGGGTCGATTCTTATATACCCTCCACCATGGATCGCTATTCTCGAGATCTTTTCCCGGTATCTCTTTTACGGCAAAAAAGGATAAAAAAAAGAATTCCTATGCTATCATAGCAATATCTCATTTTGATCCATAATTGAATTATATGTAGAAGTAGTGGAAGAAATTTTGTAAAATTTCAACCAATTCGAATAAGAATTGCGCCCTTTAGCTCAAAAAGTAAAATAGGGAGATCGGTTTATATAAGAGCTGTATCAGGCTATAGACCGATTCAGACCATACTTTACACGGTTCTTGAAGGTCATGGGAGAAGCTGTTGTACAAAATTTCTGCCAAATCGGATAATAATTGCGGCCAATAGAAGCTAAAGAAATCAAGATCTCAGTTTATGGACTGATTTAAACCAAAAAACGTCATGCAAAATTTCAGCTAAATCAGATAAGAATTGCGCCCTCTAGAGGCTCAAGAAGTCAAAATTCAAGATCGGTTTATATGACAGCTATATGAGGCTATGGACCGATTTGAACCATACTTGCTACAGTTATCGGGAGTCATAACAAAACGCCTCGTGCAAAATTTCAGCCAAATCAGATCAGAACTGCGCCCTCCAGTGGATCAAGAAATCAAGATCCAAGATCAGTTTATATGGCAGCTGTATCAAAACTTGTACCGATACGGTCCATTTACAATACCAACCGACCTACACTAATAAGAAGTATTTTTCTTAAATTTGAAGTGGCTAGCTTTGCGCCTTCGAAGAGGACGGACAGACGGACATGGCTATATTGGCTTAAAATGTCATAAGGATCAAGAATATATATACTTTATGGGGTCTTAGACGCAAATTTCGCGGAGTTACAAACAGAATGACGAAATTAGTCCTATGGTGGGGGGTATAAAACAGAAAGTCATTGCTTCGTTTTATGCCTTACATTTTGTAAGGCCTTAAATCCACTCCGCCACTGCATTTGCTTGTTCGTGCATGTTTGCATTTGTTTGGCGTTTATGCAATGTTTGCAATTGCTTTCGTATATTTGTATAGAATGCCATAAATCCTTTTAGCCATTGTTGTTCTTTTCGTAATTAACAAAAAACAAAAAAAAAAAACAAATTAATCACTTATGAATTGTAATGGCTGTGAGTGTGTTTGCATAATTCTTCTCATGGAGGTTTAATTTTTTGTTTTTGTGTTTTATATGGCATTGGAGAACACAAAAGACTTAATCCCGTTTCTGTAATTGCAAAAAGTTTAAATTTTCAATTTGGGAAAATTGAGCAAATTTCCCCATGAACTTTTCATTAAGGAACAGGGGGAAATCTTCTCACATAGCAAAAAGTGATGTCCGATTCAAGTTTAAGCTCAATGATAAGAGGCCTCCTTTTTATAGCCGAATCCGAACCGTGTGCCGTAGTGCGATACCTCTTTGTGGAGACGTTTTTACATAACAAAGTACCTCACAAGTGTCACCAGAGGGGATAACCACCGCTGAAAATTTTTTCTCATGTTATCGTTAGGATTCGAATCCTGGCATTCAGCGTCATGGTCGACAATGATCTCTGAGCTGCGGTGGCCTTGTTACACGTAGTGTTTGTTATTACCCTAGCCCTCCTTAACTCTGAAAGCCATTTTGCACGAAACTTCATTCCCCCATATGGGGGCTTCACGTTTTCGCTTTCGATGCTTGGAAATGCGTCATTTAAAAGATGCAACTTTTTATTTAGCAATCACGGCAAAAATTAATTTTTATTCTCTCTGAACAAATTAAATTTTGTCATTCATTCATTTTAAAAAAGTCGTTAGCCCAACTTTTATCCATTGGATCTTTGCTATTAAAAATGATCGTGGGGCAACATCCCTCCTGTATTAAACACTAAAAAGAAAAACAAAAGGACGTCAGAGCGAACAACAAATATTTTATACAACAAAATACTTCATCTATACAGGCTGGAACACTCTCAATCATTTCCCTATATATGTATAAGAGAAACATCACCATGTTAAATAAAACGAACTGATTTGCGAACATCTTGGCGATAGCAATTGACTAAAACAAAAGAAAAGATATCGCCACTATTAAAGATAATTTAATATTTTAATATAATCAGCCTGAATATGCACGTCTACAAACTTTTTCCTATAATGAAATTGAAACCAGTAAGGAAAGGCAAAAGTCGGGCGGAACCGACTATATAATACCCTACACCACCTTATCTACGTACTACTTTTAATATATATAGAACTTACCTCCAAATCTACTCCGACTTTAATCATACCCTACACCACTACTGTGAAACAGCGTATTATAACTTAGTGAATTAGTTTGTAACACCCAAAAGGATGAGAGATAGACCCATTGATAAGTATACCGATCGACTCATAATCACTTTTGGATTCGATTTAGCTATGTCCGTCTGTATGTCTGTCCGTCCGTCTGTCTGTCTGTCCGTCCGCCCGTCCGTCTGTCCATGTTAATTTGTGTACAAAGTACAGGTCGCAGTTTTCATCCAATCGTCTTAAAATTTAGTACAGGCATATTTTTCGTCCTAGAGACGAAGCCTATTGAAATTAGAAGAAATCGGTTCAGATCTGGATATAGCTCCCATATAGATGTCCGTCCGATTTTCAGTAATAATGCAATAAAATGGTCATTTGCTAACTGATTCTCTCAAAATTTGGCAGGAAGGATTTTTTTACGACTCTCTATATTACTGGAGAAATTCATAGAAATCGGTTCAGATTTAGATATAGCTGTCATATATGTATATGGCCAGATTTTCACCCCAAGAGCCACTGCAAGCGCATTGTTTGACCAATCTTGCCAAAATTTTGCACAATACTTTCCTCGACGACTACTATATTATCAGAGAAGTTTTTCTCGAAATCGGTTCAGAAGTAGATATAACTCCGATATATTTGTACAGTCGGCACCGTAGCTTAAGTACACTTTGTTAATGGAAAGGGTAGTTGAAGTACCCTTTCTCAATGGAAAGTGCCCTTTTTATGTTTTGGTACCCTATGTAGTAGTTTTAGTAACCTTTCCCAATGGAAAGGGTAGTTTAAGTACCCTTTCGAGATGGAGAGGAAAGTTTAAGTACCCTTTCTAATGCAAAGTATAGTTTTAGTACCCTTTCCTAATGGAAAGGGTAGTTAAAGTACCCTTTCCCAATGGAAAGGGTAGTCTTCGTGCAATTTCCCAATGAAAAGGGTAGTTTAAGTACCCTATCCCAATGGAAAGGGTAGTCTAATTACCCCTTCACAATGGAAATGGTAGTCTAAGTACCCCTTCCCAATGGAAAGGGTAGTTTAAGTACCCTTTCGCAATGGAAAGGGTAGTTTAAGTACAATTTCTGAATGAAAAGGGTAGTTTAAGTGCCTTTTCCCAATGGAAAGGGTAGTTTATGGACCCTTTCCCAATGGAAAGGGTAGTTTAAGTGCCCTTTCCCAATGGAAATGGTAGTATTTGTAATTTAATTTAAGGTAATTTTAGAACCCTTTTTAATGGAAAAGATAGTATAAGTAACCTTTCCCAATGGAAAGAGTAGTTTAAGTACTCTTTCTCGATGGAAAGGGTATTTTAAGTACCTTTTCCCAATGGAAAGGGTAGTTTAAGTACCTTTCCACATGGAAAGGGTAGTTTATGTACCCCTTCCCAATGGAAAGGGTAGTTTAAGTACCCTTTCCCAATGGAAAGGGTAGTCTTAGTGCAATTTCCCAATGAAAAGGGTAGTTTAAGTACCCTATCCCAATGTAAAGGGTAGTCTAAGTACAACTTCACAATGAAAATGGTAGTCTAAGTACCCCTTCCCAATGGAAAGGGTAGTTTAAGTACCCTTTCTACTAGTATGGGTAGTTAAAGCACCCTTTCCCAATGGAAAGGGTAGTTTAAGTACCATTTCTCAATGGAAAGGGTAGTTTAAGCATCCTCTCCCAATGGAAAGGGTAGTTTAAGTACCCTTTCCCAATGGAAAGGGTAGTCTTAGTGCAATTTCCCAATGAAAAGGGTAGTTTAAGTACCCTATCCCATTGCAAAGGGTAGTCTATGTACCCCTTCACAATGGAAATGGTAGTCTAAGTACCCCTTCCCAATTGAAAGGGTAGTTTAAGTACCCCTTCCCAATGGAAATGGTAGTATTTGTAATTTAATTTAAGGGTAATTTTAGTTTAATGGAAAAGGTAGTATAAGTAACCTTTCCCAATGGAAAGGGTAGTTTAAGTACTCTTTCTCTATGGAAAGGGTATTTTAAGTACCTTTTCCCAATGGAAAAGGTAGTTTAAGTACCTTTCCACATGGAAAGGATAGTTTTAGTATCTTTTCCCAATGAAAAGGGTAGTTTAAGTACCCTATCCCAATGTAAAGGGTAGTCCAAGTACAACATCACAATGAAAATGTTAGTCTAAGTACCCCATCCCAATGGAAAGGGTAGTTTAAGTACCCTTTCTACTGGTATGGGTAGTTTAAGCGCCCTTTCCCAATGGAAAGGGTAGTTTAAGTACCATTTCTCAATGGAAAGGGTAGTTTAAGCACCCTCTCCCAATGGAAAGGGTAGTTTAAGTACCCTTTCCCAATGGAAAAGGTAGTCTAAGTACAACTTCACAATGGAAAGGGTAGTTTAAGTACCCTTTCCCAATGTAAAGGGTAGTTAAAGAACCCTGAACCAATGGAAAGGGTAGTTTAAGTACTCTTTCTCAATGGAAAGGGTATTTTAAGTACCTTTTCCCAATGGAAAAGGTAGTTTAAGTACCCTATCCCAATGTAAAGGGTAGTCTAAGTACAACTTCACAATGGAAATGGTAGTCTAAGTACATCCTTCCCTATGGAAAGGGTAGTTTAAGTACCATTTCTCAATGGAAATGGTAGTTTAAGCACCCTCTCGCAATGGAAAGGGTAGTTTAAGTACCCATTCCCAATGGAAAGGGTAGTTTAAGTACCTTTTCCCAATGGAGAGGGTAGTTTATGTACCCGTCCCCAATAGAAAGGGTGGTTTAAGTACCATTTTCTAATGGAAAGGGTAGTTTAAGTACATTATCCCAATGTAAAGGGTAGTTTAGGTACCCTTTTCCAATGGTAAGGTTTTTGTATCCTTTTCCAAAGAAAGGTGTAGTTTTAGTACCGTTTCCCAATGGAAAGGTTGTTTAAGTACCCTCTCCCAATGGAAAGGGTAATATAAGTACCCCTTTCCAATGGAAAGGGCGGTTTAAGTACTCTTTGCCAATGGAAAGGGTATTTTAAGTACCCTTTCCCAATGGAAATGGTAGTTTAAGTACCCTTTCCAGATGTAAAGAGTAGTTTAAGTACCGTTTCCTAATGGAAAGGGTAGTTTAAGTACCCTTTCCCAATGGAAAGGGTAGTTTAGGTACCCTTTCCCAATGGAAAGGGTAGTATTTGTGCTTTTTAATACCCTTTCCCAATGGTAAGGGTAGTTTTAGTGCCCTCTCCCAGTGGTTGTTTTAGTACCTTCAAAAGAAATAAGTTTTTTTTGTACCCTTTTCAAAAGAAAGGATGATGTGCTTTTAGGTTTTAAATCACCGTTTTATCAAATGCAGAGGCGTGGATGTAGTTCTTCATTTAATACCACAAGTTGTTGTAATGGAACATAAACATGTGTTGCATTCCACACCTTAGTTTAATACAAAGTATAAACATTTGTTTTTTATACCCACTACCATAGGATGGGGATATATTAATCTAGCCATTCCATTTGTAACACCTGGAGTGAGTCGATCTAGCCATGTCCGTCCTTCGGTCGAAATCACGGTAGTGGCCTGCCACCGTAGCACAGAGGTTAGCATCCTGGCGAGACAATCAGAAAAAAAATTTCAGCGGTGGTTTTCCCCTCCTAATGCTGGCAACATTTGTGAGGTACTATGCCATGTAAAACTTCTCTCCAAAGGGGTGTCGCACTGCGGCATGCCGTTCGGACTCGGCTATAAACAGGAGGCCCCATATCTTTGAGCTTAAACTTGAATCGGACTGCACTCATTAATATGTGAGAAATTTGCCCCTGTTCCTGAGTGGAATGTTCATGGGCAAAATTTGCAATTTTTGGTCGAACTCGTAGAGCCAGCCACTTGAAATTTTGCACAGATACTTACTATTGATGTAGGTCATCGGGGATTGCAAATGGGCCATATCGGTTCAGATTTAGATATAGCTGCCATATAAACCAATCTTTCTATTTGAGTTATTGAGCCCATGGAAGCCGTAATTTTCTAAAATTTTGCAGATGGCGTTCTGTTATGACTTCCAACAACTGTACCTAGTACAGTTCACATCGGTCTATAAGGTGATATAGCTCCCATATAAACCCATCCCCCGATTTGTCTTCTTGAGCCATTACAAGCTGCAATATTTGTCGGATTTGGCTGCAATTTTGCATGTAGTGTTCCTTTATGACTTCCAACAACTGTGCCATATACAGCTCCCATAGTAACCGATCTCCCGATTTGACTTCTTGAGCTCTTACAAGCCGCAATTTTTGTCCGATTTGGCTGGAATTTGGCATGCTATGTTCTGTTAAGACTTCCAATAACTGTGCCTAGCACGGTTCAAATAGGTCTATAACCTGATATAGCTCCCATATAAACCGGTCTCTCGATCACCCTTGTTCGGTTCCTAGAAGCTTTAATTTTTGCCGATTTAACAGAAGTTTGGTATGTAGAATAAAATTGTGCAATTCAACTAAATTTATTTTGTACAAATTTTTAACAGAATCCATGGTGGTGGGTTCCCAAGATTCGACCCGGCCGAACTTTGCACGCTTTTACTTGTTTGCTTTAGTTATGCTTGCGGCTCTAGACTTGCAATGGCATTACACGCACCCACACTCGCAATTCGATAGAGAAATTGCTTTTGTGAGGGACACACTGCTAGTTACATTAGCATATTCACCAAAGCGCCATTGCGTGGAAACATTCACATAGCCAACTGCATCTGCACTGTCTACCATCAGAATCATCATCACGCACGCACATGCAAACATAGCCACAAAACGAAAGGTAAAAGCACACCAAAGGGACTTCTCTTTGCTCAGCGTGCGAACAAACCACACTTGCAACAGAAATGACATTGTTCTTGGCATTGTTGCTGCTATTGCCGTGACGAAGGATGTGGCTGAAGGCGTGACATGGTGATGGCAGCACAACACCGATCACCTATCCGAGCAACACACAATAAGGCGCAGCACAATAACGGCAACATCACCATCATTTTCATTATCAATGGCAAATGTGAGCATAAGCCACAAAACAACACGGCGAGCTCAAAAACGGCGAGAAATGCCACAAAACTTTACAACAAAAATATATTTACATCAACATAGCACAACTATAACCCAGCAAACAGGATATATGATCATTAATCAAAAGCAGCTCAGTTACCTAAACATGGACTTGATAGCTGATATCGGTTTCTTGGGCCTTATAAATCACCAAAATTTGCCTGAGTTAGCTGAAATTTGATGTGAAGTTCAAACACACCAAGAACGAATATAGTCAGATATGATCCCCATTGGTTTTTTTTGCGGGTTAGGATGTGCAAAATGCTTTACGCATGCGACGAGTACATCTCTCGCCTTATGCCAGACTCCCGTTATCAACGGTACCAGTTAAAAACCCACCCTGTGTCACCCTAGGGTTAGGATGTGCAAAATGCTTTACGAATGCGACGAGTACATCTCTCACCTTATGCCAGACTCCGTTATCAACAGTACCAGTTAAAAACCCACCCTGTGTCACCCCTGGGGATTAATTCCACCTCGGAACCGCTTTCTCAATACTTCGAGGTAGACTCGATATCTAGTGATTATCCATATCATCGTCATTGTATCTGCGTTCAGATATAATCCCCATGCTTAGTAATCGCATGATGTTATTGAACTCCATGCTTGTTGTTACTCAATATTTACTCCGGCTAAACTTTAACCTGCATACATAAAGTACCAGTCATATCACCAGTTATTCTAGTCCATTGAAGGGCTGCCATAATTGACTCGTATGTTAAAGTTCATGAGAAAAGTCGTTGTACAAAATCTAAGCCAAATCGGTTCGAATCCTAGTGAGACCATCAGAAACAATTTTCAGCGGTGGTTTTCCCTCCTAATGCTGGCAACATTTGTGAGGTACTATGCCACCTCTCCAAAGAGGTGTCACACTGCGGCACGCCGTTTGGACTCGTTTATAAAAAGGAAGCCCCTTATCATTGAGCTTAAAACTTGAATCGGACTGCACTCATTGATATGTGAGAAGTTTGCCCCTGTTCCTTAGTGTTCCTTAGTTCATGGGCAAAATTTGCAATTTGCGTAGTAGAAGTCGTTGTGTAAAATTTCAGTCAATTCGAATAAAAATTGCGCCCTTTATTGCGGCTCAAGAAGTAAAATAGGGAGATCGTTTTATATGGGAGCTGTATCTGGCTATAGACCGATTCAGACCACAATAGACACATATGTTGAAGTTCATGAGAAAAGTCGTTGTACAAAATGTCAGCCAAATCAGATAAGAATGGCAACCTCTAGAGGCTGAAGAACTCAAGACCCCAGATCGGTTTATATGACAGCTATATCAGGTTATGGACCGATTTGAACCATACTTAGCATAGTTGTTGGGAGTCAAATACTTGTTGCAAAATTTCAGCCAAATCAGATAAGAATTGCGCTCTCTAATGCCTCAAGAAATCTAGATTCAAGATCTGTTTATATGGCAGCTATATCAGGTTGTGGACCGATTTGAACCTCACTTGACACAATTGTTGGAAGTCGTAACAAAACACCTCATGCACAATTTTAAATCGGATAAAAATTGAGCCCTCTAGTGACTCAAGAAGTCAAGATCCAAGATCGATTTATAGGGCAGCTATATCAAAACATGGACCATTTACAATCCCAAAAATTACCGATTTTTGAAACCGAGATTGGTTTTTTAGTAGGTAAAATGACTGATTTTTCAAACCAGTGAAATGACCGACATTTTTAAACCAGTGAAGTGACCAATATTTCCAACCAGGCATATGACCGTTTTTTTAAGCCGGTGAAATGACCAATATTTCAAACCGGTAAAGGGACCAATCCATAATAATTGACCACTATCGGCGATATGATAGTACGGGGA
This sequence comes from Stomoxys calcitrans, assembly GCF_963082655.1. Lineage (NCBI taxonomy): Eukaryota > Metazoa > Arthropoda > Insecta > Diptera > Muscidae > Stomoxys > Stomoxys calcitrans. The sequence continues at coordinate 11,660,033 of NC_081553.1, forward strand.
CCGGTCATTGGTCACAAAAAAACCGGTAAATGCACCAGTTTAGGACCGGTTCTATGTCCTGCAGGTTTACCAATATTTCAAACCATTAAAGGGACCAGTTCAAAATTTTTGACCACTCGCCGGTCATATGGATAGTACGGGGACCGGTTATTGGTCACAAAAAACCGGTAAAATCACCAGTTTAGGACCGGTCCTATGTCCTGCAGGTTTACCAACATTTCAAACTAGTAAAGAGACCAGTTCAAAATTATTGACCACTTCCAGCTATATGTCCATGTTAAGATCGCCGGTCATATGGATAGTACGGGGAATGGTCATTGGTCACAAAAAAAACCGGTAAATTCACCACTTTAGGACCGGTCTTATGTCCTGCAGGTTTACCATCATTTCAAACCAGTAAAGAGACCAGTTCAAAATTATTGACCACTATCGGCTATATGTCTATGCTAAAATCTCCGGTCATATGGACAGTCCGGGGACCAGTCATTGGTCACAAAAAACCGGTGAATTCACCAGTTTAGGACCGGCCCTATGTCCTGCAGCTTTAGTTATTTCAAACTGTCAAACAATACTAACAAAGAAACTCTCCTGATGTATTCGGTTGAAATATATCATGGGGTAGCTACTACACCCATATAAATAAAGACACAATGGAACGTTTGACGTCTGAAGTGCGAAATAGTGTTCCAGACTGATGCGCTGCCGCTGCTATAACACCACAGCACAGCACACATGCACAAACTATAACAAATTTGCTGGATAAAGCAAAGGTGTCCATGCCGTTTGGGGGCCGGCAAGAGGCGTTTAACAGCTACCAACCACATTGCCTGCCCATGTTTTCGGCTAATACTCACACTGATGCCAACACTCAAGCACTCTGAAAAGAGCACACCCGTTTTTCAATGAATATTCCCAAAATATTTGCACTCACATTAAAGAACAATTTGTCAGCAACACCTACCGCATGTGGGCCGTAGTACATCATACACATACGCAACCTCACACTCAAATCTACGCATAGGATGTCATCTATTATGCTAAAATATACTGCAAAAGTCAAGCAACAAACATCCGCTACCAGAAACAAATCAAATTTGACAAAAAAATTCATGTATTCCGGCTCTTTGCAATGACTGTGAGCATGGGGGTTAAGCCCATGGGATTAATGAACAAAATAAATGATTTCGGTGAAAAATATTTAAAATTTCATAGCTTCCTTCCTAGGTTCCTAGCTTCCAACAGTCTGCACGCGCCTGCATTTCATTCAATGTTGTATCCATTGGGAGATGAAAAACCACTGCAAATATTCTAAATTTCATAGAAAGCTTTGTTTTGCTTCATTTGTTTGCCATCAAAAGATGTTTCCGTTTCTCTTGTTGTTTTTCTTCAATAGAGCGGAAGTTCTTCACTCAAATCCCTCCCAGTCGAATAAATATAAATGAAATCTCCACCATTCTATACGATTGCAAAGATAAAATGGTCCCCCAGCCATTGCTATGGGAGTCAAAGAGATGAGAAGAAGAGAGAGAGAGGAAGAAAGAGTGTTTTGTTAATGGACATGGTTATTTGATAGCCTGGAACAACCAGGAAAAATAGAGCAAAGATGTTAAAAGCGAAATATACATAGGTGAAATGGAGCTTTGAAATTTAAGAAAAAAATTCTGCAAAAACAATTTATAACGTATAAGGTCAAAATATGAAGGCAACATTCATCAAAAATTGAGATATTGAGCTAAATTTTTTAAAAGATTCTTATTTTATCCATACGCAGCTAAGTTTATATATATATACTAGCATCCCGGTGAACCGCTTCGATACCCCCGTTTTTGATGCTCCCTTTTTAGTGTAGGACTTTCAAAAACGTAGGTAGTCACTTAGTTAATAATATTATGAAGTTTTGTAATAATTGCGTATAAATTTTCAGAAATCTTTCCCCTTCTGTAAATAGAGTACCAAATAGTACCAAGAATAACAATACATCAGAAAAATCATTAAGTCGCCCATTATACATTTTCAAGGAATAAATAAATCCCAATTTTGAGTGCTTCAGCTCAATTCGTAAGGAAACTACCATTTTGCATGTTTTAGTACCTAAATGGACGATTTTGAATAATCTTCTGGTCGTCCAAAATTTATAGTCAAGGTGTAGCTGTATTCCAATTTTGAGAGTTTAAGATCACACTGTAAAGAAAGTAGCATTTTGTATGTTTAAGTACCTAAATGCACGAATTAAAAATAACTTTTCTTACCGCCCAATATGGACTGTCAAGGTATAACCGTACCTAAGTTTGAGTGCTTAAGCTCAATTTGTAAAGAGTGTACCATTTTGTACGCTTTAGTACCTAAATGTATGATTTTGAATAATCTTCCAATCACCCAAAATTTATGGTCAAGATGTGCTCGTATATGTACCAAAATGCGGAAATTTTTTGTACCTAAATGCCAAAATCCAGACCTCTATCTGCATCTGTTAAGAAGGTTCCGATTGGTACCAAAAGGTTAGAGTTGGGAACAGATTATTTAGTCACCCATCATATTTTTGCTAGTTGTGACCGCTTACCAAATTTCAGACCTCTAGCTCTATCTATGAAGATAGTACCAAATGGTACCAATTTTGGTACCCAATCTACGATTAGGGAATAGATCATTAAGCCACACATCATATATTTCCTAGTTTTACATATATGCCAAATTTCAGACCTCTAGATCCATCTGAACAGAAAGTGCGAAATGGTACCAAAATGTACGAATTTTTAATAAAACGTTTAGTCACCCATCATTACTTCTAAGTTGTACCTACATGCCAAATTTCAGACCTCTACCTCCATCCGTACAGAAAGTACAAAATGGAACCAATTTTGGTATCAAAATGTACGAATTTTGAATAGATCATTTATTCATTTTTCCTAGTTGCACCTGTATACCAAGTTTCAGATCTCTAGCTTTATTTGTAAAAAAAAACATAATGTACCAAAATGTACTAATATTGAATAGATCAATTAGTCAACCTTCATATATCTCCTAGTTGTACCTACATGCCAAATTTCACACCTCTAGCTCAATCTGTACCAATTGCGGTACTAAACGTACGTTTTCCCCTGTCACCAGTACTATTTTCCCATTTTTTCTTTTCCCCCTCTATCCATCCGCCCTGTATTACCCATTTCGTACTTTTTTAGTACTTTTTTTTAGTACCTAAATGTACAAGTTTCCAAAAACTCTTATAGTCGCTTAATTAAAGTTGACATAGTGTACCCAAGTTCCTAAATTCAGAGCTCTAGTTCCATTTACAATGACAGTACCAAATAGTACCAATTGCGGTACTAACTACTATTTCTCTCACTTTCGGTACGATTTTCCAAAATTTTTGTTACCCGATTTCGCTTAAATTTAGAACAGTGAGTTGCACTGGGCCTCTCATTATCCTAACCTAACATAGTCCAGATCGGACCAAATTTTGATATACCTGCCATATAGACTGATCTCCCGGTTTAAGGGTGCGTTTATCACCCAATTTTGTTGAAACTTGAAAAGTGACATCCCCATCGATTTTGGTGCAGATCGAACTATACTAAGATATAGCTGACATATAGATCAATCTGTCTGTTAAGAAACTTAAACCCGTTAAAACCCATTTGTTACCCGATCTCGCTTGTATTTGAAACAGTGAGTTGCACTGGGTCTCTCATAGTCTGAACTAAACATAATCCAGATCGGGCCAAACTGATCTGGATGAAGACTGATCTCCCGGTTTAGGGCTTAAGCCTATTAAAAGTCGTATTTTCCTCAAATTTAGAGCAGTGAGTTGGACAAGATTTCCCGTTGTCCGAAGCAAATTTGGTTCAGAGCAGATCAAACTTTGATATACATTTGGAACATGGAGTTGTACTTGGCTACCCGACATCCGAACCGTGTATGGTCCATATTAGACCATATATATATATTAATTTGGTCAGGAATACGTCATTCTGTCTATATAGGAACAATAGACACGGATTCAGCCCATACTTGACATGAATGTTGGAGGATAAGGGAGAGATCATTATGCAAAAATTGCGCCCTCTAGACGCTTAGGAATTAAAATCGAGAGGTCGGATTATATGGAATTTAAGAAGTACAAATGGGGGAGATCGGTTTATATGGCAGCTATAACAGTTTGTGTACCGATTTAGACCTAGACGGCGTAAATTAGATAAGAATTTCGGGGTCTAGGACTCAAAAAGTCAAGTCAGGAGATCGGTTAATATGACAGCTATATCAGGATATGGTCTGATTTGGGCCATACTTAATACAGTTATTGGAAGTTATACCAAAACACCTCATGTGAAATTTCAGCAAAATCGGATAAAAATTGCGCCCTCTTATATGGCGGCTATATCAGGTTGTAGCCAGATTTGCACCAAATGAAAAGTATGCGGGAGTAGATAATGAATCTGGCATACAAATTCATGTTGAAGTATAGGGGGTCACCTAACCCTCACAAAAACGCCCAAAATGGGCACCTTAACCAATCACCAATATATGGGACTCGGTTTGTTTGTTCCGTATAGACTGAAAAACAGCACAACTGATTCTCACGAAATTTTCGCATATTGTGTAGGTTGGGCTGGAAGGAAACATGGGCTTTATAATTTTTCGGTATAGGAAGGGGACGGACCCTCCTCCTCATGTCAAAAACACAACCCAAAATCAAAAGTGGACCGATCGGGACAATATAGGTATCAAATGAAAGCTATTTGAAAGTAGAAAACGAATATGGTACCCATCGGGCCGTCCCAAACCACAAACCCTCCCAAACAGATATATTTGACGATCATTTCAATATGGGGCTCAAATGAAAGGTATTCGGGATTAGATTTCGAATCTGGTATACAAAAGTATAGGGAGTCACGCCACCCCTCAAAAACCCCATTAGACCCATTATGACTATATGATACTTGTCTGACTATATCATTTTTTAGATTTCGGGTGGAGGCGGACCCTCCACCTTACGCCAAAAACGCCACCCATATCCGAAAGTGGTCAGATGGGCACAATATGGGTATCAAATGAAAGGTATTGGAGACCAGAAAACGAATATGATATTAAAATTTGGGTCCAAGTACCCAGCGGACTCCCCACCCCAACCCGAAAACTCCTCTAAACAGATATATTCGAAGTTCATGTCAATATAGGACTCAAATGAAAAGCATTAGGCAGTAGATTGCAAATATGGCATAAAACATTAGGTCCAAGTAATGGGAGGTCGCCCACCCCCAAATGGGCATATATGCCGACCATGGCTATATGAGACTCAAATGAAAGGTATTAGGGAGTAGATTACGAATATGACATTAAAATGTGCGTTCAAGTCTAGGTGGCACTTTTCCTCCTAAAGATACGTCAAATGGGTTATTTGACCCAATTGAAAGATATTTGAGAGTAGAAACGAATATCCAATTTTTGAGCAAAGCGTTTTGGGGTACGCCCTAAAGAACCCCCTAAACTGAACTTCATTTTCGTTGGGAATAAAGAACGAATTTGATATATATTTTCAGTGCAAAGTGTCAGTGGCCGCCCCAGCCCCAAAAGAACCTCCAAATTGCAGGGATTTGAAGGTGCAGCACGAATTTGATATCCATATTTGGGTCAAAATGTCTGAGGTGCCATCCCTCCATCCCTAATGAGAACATTACCCTAAGGAAGAACATTACCACCAAGAACCGAGAAGGGGCAAATTCTCACACATAAATGAGTGCGTTCCGATTCAAGTTTAAAGTCAATGATAAGGAACCTTTTTTGGGGAAAATTTTTTAAATGACCATGCATGGCGTTGTTCCTCGCAAATGATGCCAACATTAAGAGTGGATAAACACCGCTTTGTCCAATGTTCTCGCCAGAATTCGAACGCGTTCCGCGTCATAGACTACACTGGCACGAATTCGATATCCGCATTAAGGGCGAAGTGTCCCCACTCTAAAAAGGTATTAGAGAGTTAAAGAAGGCGCAGCGGAGCGGGCCCGGTTCGGGTAGTGTTTCATATAGTACATGTTTAGAAAGTTCATAGATGCTTTGTTTCGGTATTTTGCATACGTACAAAATTTAAACAGCAGTATAACGGTATCAAAACTTTGCATTCATACATTTTGGAAGTCAGCCTTTATCATAATTAGTGCTCTGGATCAAAGATTCTTAACTCTGTAACTGAGAACTGACTGATAAGATATATGGCAAATGCTCAACATATGTAATATGAAGTTTATCTATTATGGCAGAATTTGTCTCTTTGTGTGGAACGATTTATCCTTGCTTGTATACGTATAGCTGTTATTAATATTTGCATACATCTTCGTATTTGTGTTGTTTTTGCAAACTTTGAAACTTATTAATAATTGCATCCAAGTACAATCATGTTATGTATGCATTGGCATAAATATGTATGTACATATGTTGTTATGTACATTAAGTTTTGCATATTTGCATTTGTGGTCCCTTTGATTTTTGTGAAATGAAGCCGCAGAAATATTTCTCCTCATTGCCATCTGCCACTTTTTGCACACAAAATGTTCATCATTTCACAAATAACACACGCACCCGCATTGATAGTTGCACGAAGAAGGAGTTGAATCAGAGTTAGACGTGTGCCTTGCAGGGATAGTAAAATGAGTATTGCAGGAGAAGGATACAATTTAACAAAAACAAGTAAAAAGGCGTTAAGTTTGGCCGGGCTGAACTTTGGATACCCACCACCTCGGGTATATATGTAAACCACCTTTCATCAAAATTCGGGGAAAATTGCATAAATAGCAGTTATATCGAAATATGTTCCGATTTGGACCAAATACTTATAAGTACAAGCCATTGTTCAATTGTGTATAACAAAATATTGGACTTTTTAGTAGCTATATCTAAAAATAAACCCATCTGAACTATATACGGCACGGATGTCGAAAAGCCTAACATATGTGACTGTGTCAAATTTCAGTGAAATCGGATTACAAATGCGCCCTTTATGGGGCCAAGACTTTAAATCGAGATATCGGTCTACATGGAGAAAAGTTGAAGAAAAATGTCGAAGAGCCTAACAAAAAGCACTGTCCCAAATTCCCGCGAAATCGGACAATAAATGCGCCTCTTATGCGCCCAAAACCTTAAATCTAGTGATCGGTCTACATGGCAGCTATATTCAAATCTGGACCGATCTGGGCCAAATTAAAGAAGGACGTTGAAGAGCCGAATATAACCCACTGTCTCAAATTTCAGCGACATCGGACAATTAATGCGCCTCTTATGAACCCAAAACCTTAAACGGAGAGATCGGTCTATATGGCAGCTATATCCAAATCTGGACCGATCTGTTCCATATTGCAGAAGTATGTCAAGGGGCTTAACTTAGCTCACTGTCCCAAATTTTGGCGACATCAGACAATGAATGAGCCTTTTATGGGACCAAACCCTTAAATCGAGAGATAAGTCTATATGGCAGCTATATCCAAATCTGAACCGATCAGGGCCAAATTGAAGAGGGCTGTCGAAGGGCCTACGACAACTCACTGTCCCAAATTTCATCAAAATAATAAATGTGGCGGATAATACATGTGGTTTTTATGGGCCTAAAACCCTAAATCGAAGGATGGGTCTATATGGCAGCTACAACCAAATCTGGACCGATGTCGGGTGGCCTACCACAACTCACTGTCCCAAAATTCAGCAAAATCGGATAATAAATGTGGCTGTTATGGGCCTAAGACCCTAAATCGAAGGATCGGTCTATATGGCAGCTATAACCAAATCTGGACCGACCGACCTGAAATCTGAACACAACTTACTGTCCAAAATTTCGGCGACGTCAGACAATAAATGTGTCTTTTATGGGCCTAAGACCCTAAATCGAAGGATCCGTCTATATGGCAACTATAACCAAATCTGGACCGATCTAGGCAAAATTGAAGAAGGATGTCGGGTGGCCTAGCGCAACTCACTGTCCCAAATTTCAGCAAAATCGGATAGCAAATGTGGGTTTTATGGGCCTAAGACCCTAAATCGGTGGATCGCCTATATGACAGCTATATCCAAATCTGAACCGATCAGGACCAAATTGAAGAGGGCTGTCGTAGGGCCTAAGACAACTCACTGCCCCAAATTTCATCAAAATCGGATAATAAATGTGGCTTTTATGGGCCTAAGACCCTAAATCGAAGGATCGGTCTATATGGCAGCTATAACTAAATCAGGACAAATCTGGGCCAAATTTAAGAAGGATGTCGACTGGCCTAACACAACTCACAGTCCCAAATTTCAGCAAAATCGGATAATAAATGTAGCTTTTATGGGCCTAAGACCCTTAATCGGCGGATCGGTCTATATGGGGGCTATATCAAGATATAGTGCGATATAGCCCATCTTCGAACTTTACCTGCTTATGGACAAAAAAAGAATCTGTGCAAAGTTTCAGCTTAATATCTCTATTTTAATTGAGCCAGAACTACTCTGGTTTGCCGTGGAAGGTCAATTTCTTTAGGTGCAATAGTAAGTGGTCGTTCTCCAAGGACGACATACACCCGGTAATTATTCACCGCATGTCTGTATGAATGTTGTCTAGGCCCGCTTGATCTAGAGGTTCCCTCCTGTAGCGCTGGACCTCACGCTCTAGAATATGTAGATCTACCTTAAGGCTTCTGGACGGTGAATACCTATTCACAAGGCCTAGGCCCATAAAAGCCACATTTGTTATCCGATTTTGCTAAAATTTGGGATAGTGAGTTGTGTTAGGGCCTGTGACACCCTTCTTCAATGTGGCTCAGATCGGTCCAGATTTGGATATAGCTGCCATATAGACCGATCTCTCGATTTAAGGCGTTGGGCCCATAAAAAGCACATTTATTGTCCGATGTCGCCGAAATTTGGGACAGTGAGTTGTGTTAGGACCTTCGGCATCCTTCTTCAATTTGGCCCAGTTCGGTCTCGATTTGAATATTGCTGCCATATAGACCGATCTCTCGATTTAAGGTTTTAGGTCCATAAAAGGCGCATTTATTGTCCGAGTTGAGTGAGTGAGTTGTGTTGGGCTCTTCGATATTTTTCTGAAACTTGGCCCAAATCGGTCCAGATTTGGATATAGCTGCCATATAGACCGATATCTCGATTTTAAGTCTTGGCCCCATAAATGGCGCATTTATAACCTGATTTTACTGAAATTTGACACATTGACTTATGTTAGGCATTTCGATACCCGTGTCGTATATGGTTCAAGTCGGTTCATTCTTAGATATAGCTACCAAAAAGCTCAATATTTTGTTATACACTATTGAACAATGACTTGTACTTAATAGTCTTTGGTGCAAATCGGAACATATTTCGATAAAGCTGCTATGTGGCGTAAGGTATGCATTTTTCATCGGATTTTAACGAAAGGTGGTTTACGTATATACCCGAGGTGGTGGGTACCCAAAGTTGGGCCCGGCCGAATTTAACGCCTTTTTAATGGTTTTTGATAAATTTTGCAAAAAAATTTAACTTTGCCGATAGTATCGATAGGAGAAATATCAATCGATATTCAGACAAAAAATAAAACATCAATAGTATCGATAGTGCCATGGAAATGTTTGAAATTTTGCACATTGACTTCAACTATGCCCTCTATTATTCGTGCCAAGTAATGTCAGAATCGGCTTATAACCTGGCATAGCTCCTTTACAACCTATTTCATAAAAATTGGTTCAAATTTAGAGAATGTTGCTTTATATATCTTTTACCCGATATGGCCTTTTAAGGCTGTAGAAAGCCACAATTTTTTTGTTTCATCGTAAAAAAATATTGCAAGGTTCCATTCGATATTTCAATATGTATTAAAAAATTAAAATCTGACTAGATTTGGAGATAAATTCCAAATATTTAAAGTACTACGTAGTACTCGGTGTAGGGTGTAGGGTGTAGGGTATTATATAGTCGGTTCCTCCCGACTTTTGCCTTTCCTTACTGGTTTTATTATAATTTCACGAAAAAAACTAAAAATTCAAAATATGAAATGAAGTTGTTTAAAAAATTTTTTGTTTTAAAGCACCATTCGTTGCTGTGCTGATTATGCAAGGTCAGGATCTGCATTGTAGTTTGATTTTGCATAATCTGGAATATTTTCAAATCGAATCAGTTTTCATTGAAATCATTGTGTTTTCAACACAGAACAACATGCTGGCGGTATTTGTGTACATTCTTATAGTTATTTTGTTTCTAGCCCCCTTTACGGAAACGGTCTATGAAGAAAACGGTCACATAATGTGTAAAGGCTCCCACTCATCGGTATGATATTTTGCGAACAATAACAAAAAACCGTATCTTTTATTTAAAATTTTACTTTTTTAGTGTGGAAGAGGAATGGAATGTTGTTCAGAATCGTGCAAATTTACTCCTGGGAGGGAGTATGGATGGTGTGCTCCGACAACTAACACACAGAATAGTTAGACTGAGAATATTATCGCTCTGAAAGATAAAAAGTCAAATTAAATTATTCATTTTAAGATTCTGTGAAAGCTCAAAAATTATAAAAGTCGAAGAAAAAGAAGCTACTTACACCGCACAGTGGGAGAAAATCGCCAAAAAAAACTAATAAAAACCAGTAAGGAAAGGCAAAAGTAGGGCGGAGCCGACTATATAATACCATACACCACACAGAAAAAAATGACACGTAAAAAAACCAACTACCAAATTTGTATGTCAAACTTTAAATTTAATAAACCGATCTCGGGTCTTGACTTCTTGAGCCACTAGAGGGTAAAATTTGTATCTGATTTGGCTGAAATTGTGCGTGAGGTGTTTTATTATGACATCCAACAACTGTACTGAGAATGGTTGAAATCGGTTCATTACCTGGTATAGCTGCCATATAAACCGATCTCGGGTCTTGACTTCTTGAGCCACTGAGCGCACAATTCCTAACCGATTTGGCTGAAATTTTTCGTGAGGTGTTTCACTATGACTTCGAATAACTGTGCAGAGTATGGTTGCAAACGGTTCTTAACCTGATATATCTGCCATATAAACCGTTCTTGGGTCTTGACTTCTTGAGCCACCAAAGGGAACAATTCTTATCCGATTTGGTTGAAATTTTGCATGAGGTGTTCGACTCAAGAAGTCAAACCGATCTCGGGCTTGACCTAACCTGATATAGCTGCCATATAAACCCATCTCGGGTCTTGGCTTCTTGAGCCACTAGAGGGCACAATCCTTATCCAATTTGGCTGAAATTTTGCATAAGGTGTTTTATTATGACTTCCAACAACTGTGTTAAGTATAGTTAAAATCGGTCTATATTCTGATATAGCTGCCATATAAACCGATATCGGGTCTTGACTTCTTGAGCCACTAGAGGGCACAATTTTCATCCGATTTGGCTGAAATTGTGCGTGAGGTGTTTTATTATGACATACAACAACTGTGCTGAGAATGGTTGAAATCGGTTCATAACCTGATATAGCTGCCATATAAACCGATCTCGGGCTTGACCTAACCTGATATAGCTGCCATATAAACCCATCTCGGGTATTGACTTCTTGAGCCACTAGAGGGCACAATTCTTATCCAATTTGGCTGAAATTTTGCACGAGGTGTTTTTATTATGACTTCCAACAACTGTATTAAGTATAGTTCAAATCGGTCTATATTCTGATATAGTTGCCATAAGGGCGCAATTCTTATCCGATTGGAATGAAATTTTGCATCACGTGTTTCGTCATGATTTCCAACAACTGTGCCAAATATGCTTTAAAGCGGTTCATAACCTAATATAGCTGCCATATAAACCGATCTGGGATCTTGACTTCTTGGACCTCTAGAGGTCGCAATTATTATCCGATTTGACTGAAATTTTGTACGATGGATTATCTCGTGACCATCAGCTTACGTGTTTATTATGCTCTGAATCGATCAATAGCCTTATACAGCTCCCATATAAATCGATCTCTCTATTTTACTTCTTGAACCCCCAAAGGGCGTAATTCTTATTCGAATTGGCTGACATTTTACACAGGTCTCCAACAAATAATTAATTTGTGGTCCGAACCGGTTCATATCTTGATATCGCTCTAATAGCAGAGACGATTTTTTCTTTCATCCTTTTTTTGCCTAAGAAGAGATGCCGGGAAAAGAACTCGACAAATGCCATCCATGGTGGAGGGTTTATACGATTAGGCCAGGCCGAACTTAGCACGCTTTTACTTGTTTACTAGTTTTTTCGATTTTCTCCCACTGTGCAACGTAAACTAAGTTTTTTATAAAAACATATTTCTCGGTTTGATTGCATTAGCATTTATGTAGCGTAGTTTCATCAGCTAGGAACAAATATTTGTCCTTACTTTGATGATTGAGCTAAAGCTTTAATTCAATTCATATATGAAAAGATTTACTTTAATATAATGAAATCTTTATGAAACTTTCATCTTAAATGACAGTATAATTGATCCTACAATTGCTTCTTGTTATTTGAATCGAAATACTTTCAAAAGTCCTTCAATGGAGGAGACAATATAAAATTTTCAGTAATCTGTTTTTTGAAGGTTACCCTAACCCGAAGGTTTGTACGTCCGCCTACTACGTAGAACGCCAGATCTCGAAACTTTTTAGCGATAGTTACTCCTTCCTAATGCTAGCGACAATTGTGAGGTATGTGCGAAGTATAGCCCTGCGGCAAGCCGTTCGGACTCTAAAAAGGGGATCGATTACCATTGAGCTTAAACATGTTATACCCTCCACCATAGGATGGGGGAATACTAATTTCGTCATTCTGTTTCTAACACCTCGAATTATGCGTTTGAGACCCCATTAAGCATAAGTATTCTTGATCGTCGTGACATTTTAAATCGAACTAGCCATGACCGACTGTTGAAAGCACGCTAACTTTCGAAGGAGTTAAGCTAGGCGCTTGAAATTTTACACAAATACTTCTTATTAGCGTATGTCGGTTGGAATCGTAAATGGGCCAAATCGGTCCATGTTTTGATATAGCGGCCATATAAACCGATCTTGGCCTCTAGAGGGCGACAAGCCTCTAACCTTTTAAAAACCTCTAGAGGGCGCAATTCTCGTCCGATTTGAATGAAATTTTGCACTTGGTGTTTTGGTTTCACTTTCAACAACTGTGATAAGTGTGATTCACATCAGTTCATAATCTGGTGTAGCTGTCATATAAACCGATCTTGGATCTTGACTTCTTGAGCCAATAGAGCGCGCAATTCTCATCCGATTTCGAAATTTTGCATGAGGTGTTTTGTTATGACTTCCAATAACTGTGCTAGGTATAGCGCAAATCAGTACATAACCTGATATAGCTGCCATATAAACCGATCTGGGATCTTGACTTTTTGAACCTCTAGAGGGCGCAATTCTCATCCAATTTTGCAGAAATTTTGTACAACGGCTTCTCTTAAGACCTTCAACATGCGTATTCAATATGGTCTGAATCGATAAATAGCTTGATACAGCTCCCATATAATCTCCCGATTTTGCTTCTTGAGCCCCTACCCTGATATAGCTGGCATTTTCAAGAAAAAAAAGTTCAATACAAATTAAAGGCAATAGTTGTGGGTAATAAAAATTATGTTTAAATACATCCATATACCTATAACGTTCATATACTAGTTCAAGCATGTGTGACATTTGATATGGTATTTCCTTGCAGTTGTTCGAAACAACAAAAATAAATCTGACAATATATCAAAATGCGGTGGGAAAAATAAATTTTATTAAAAAAAAACAAAAAAAAAAACACAGATGGTCAAACCAATGTCCTCAATAAAATACGAACACATATGGTTGTGATTTTAAAGCCCAACATGTTTGAAACAAAAAAAAACCTAAATTTCCCCCTTGTCCCTAGCATTTAAAACGAACACAAGGAAAACCCACATAGGATGTATCGCAATAATCCCCACATACAAATGGGGGGGGAAATTTACTTTAGTATCGAGTTTCAATTTAAAACGGAAATGCTTCAGCCATTTATCAACATGTAAGCCATTTTTGCCAACTAACACCCCCTCTGCCTGCCTACTATGGGAAAAAGAGGAACTTTCATGTAATAAAACCACAATTAAGTTGATAAGCTTAAATTGGTACACCAGACAAGCAGACAGGCAGCCGATCGAATTGACACCGAGAGGTCACACACACACAGGTCACACATACAGAGCCACACAATGCATTGAAAAAAAGTATGGACCAAATACTGCACTGCACACATGCAATGACAATATTTTTTGTAAGTTTTTAAAAAGTTATTTTTTTTTTTCAAATGAGAATTTCAAATGCAATAAAAAAATACCGCTTTAAATTCGGACAGGCCAAAATTTCGGTACCCAACAGCAGGAATATATCTGATCTTTACTTAGTTGACATCCCATGAACAATGCACCATTTATGAACCCAAGAAGTTTATTTGGGAGATCTGACTATATATATAGATACACATATCACGTTTTGGTTCAATCCAGACCACAGATTTGTAGGTGTCCTATACAAGTGACTGTAACAAATTGTAGCAAAAAGGGCTAGTACAGGGTAGATGACACGGAGTGTTTCCAAATTCACACTGTTATATCTGTTAAACTAGAAATGACAGCTACATGATATTTATTTTACTAGCAGCTCATGATATTGTTTACGTGCAACTAAAAGCATTTATTTACATAGAAAGTTATTCCTGGTAGAGTTCAAGCGTGATAGCGGCTATTGTTGGCGAACTCAAAAAGTCAAGACCCACAACCGGTTTAAATGGCAGCCATATGAAAACATGGACCGATTTAAGGCATACTCGATACAGTTGTTGGATGTCATAACAAAATACTTCGTGCAAAATTTCATTCAAATAGGAAAAGAATTGCGCCCTCTAGAAACTCAAGATGTCGAGATCCCAGATCGGTTTATATGGCAGCTATATCAGGTAATGAACCCATTTGAACCTTATTTGGCACAGTTGTTGAAAGTCATAATGAAATACGTCATCCAAAATTTCAGCCAAATCGGATAGGAATTGCGCCCTCTAGAAGCTCAAGAAGTCAAGTCCACAGATCGGTTTATATGACAGCTACATCAGGCTATGGACCGATTTGAACCTAATTAAGCACAATTGTTGGGTATCATAGCAAAGCACGTCGTACAAAATTTCATTCCAATTGGATAAGAATTGCGCCCTCTAGAGGCTCAAGAAGTCAAGACCCAAGATCGGTTTATATGGCAGCTATATCAGGTTGTAGATCGATTTGAACCATACTAGGCACAGTTATTGGATATTATAACAAAACACGTCGTACAAAATTTCAAGAATTGCGCCCTCTAGAGGCGCAAGAAATCAAGACCCAAGATCTGTTTATATGGCCGCTATATCAAAACATGGACCGATTTGACCCATTTACAATCCCAACCGACCTACACTTACAAGAAGTATTTGTGCAACCTAAAAAATTAATTCCGTGCTACCTATAAAATCCCCAATTGTTTTCCATGCGACGCCCCTTCGTTGGTTCTTGTCTGGTATGGTGTCTGCACCTAAGTGTTGGTATCTGTTAGCCGCGAAAGCCGGGCAATGACATAGGAAATACTCCAATGTTCCATCATCTTCCCCACATGCTATCACTTGCCGCACCGATTTTACATTAGTGAGCTCGTAGTCCTATGTGTCCCGCCTTGATACCGAAAGCTATATTGACCTCCTTCTTATTTCCTTTCAATAATAGCCTCGCCTTTTTACGATCTGGATCCCCCCGTAGGATTTTAGCCGTCTTACAGACCGTTTCGCTGTTCCACAGAGTTACATGCGCACTCGTCACCGACGCTCTTAATTCCGACTACGTCGACCCGAAAGGCTTCGGTATAACCAAGTTTATTGACGGAAGTTCTCTGGCCTTCGCTGCCAAAATCATCTGCTTTCTCGTTCCCAGTTACTCCGCTATGGCCCGGCACCCAAACGAGGATCGTGCCATCCTCAGAGAAGCCGTTAACCACCTTCTTATATTCCAAGACTGCTCGTGATCTTACCGTACTGGTTGTTATTGCCCTTATGGCCTGCTTACCGTCCGTAAAAATGTTCATACTCGACGTCGTCGCATTAACACCACACCACCTCACTCATTTCGTGACCACCCGAATCTCCTCCTGCAGAACCGAATTATGATCAGGCAACACTGGATAGTTGTGAGCAACACACAGGCTGGAACAATGAGGTCCGTTCCGTATGGTGTTCATTGCTGTCACGAAAAGCTTGGCTGCGAGCTACCGGATGCGTCCACAGTTTGCGGATAGTGGAATGCTTCATACGGAGTAGCTGCAACAACAGTCGCGGACAATCAGCGGTATCGAGCGGAGAGTTTCAGTGAGAGGCCGGGCGCCACCGGCTCTTGGACAAATACTGAGTGCCTATGGTGTTTGATATGGCAACACTGGATACTTGTGAAACCCACACAAACTGGAACATTCAGGTCCAATCTTGGTGGTGTTCATTGCCGTCATAAGAAGCTTAACTGCGAACTACCGGCTGCGCCCACAGGTTGCGGATAGTAAAATGCTCCATACGGAGTAGCTGCAACGGCAGTCGCGGACAATCAGCGGTATCGAGCGGAGAGTTTCAGTGAGAGGCCGGGCGGCACCGGCTCTTGCACAAATACTGAGTGCCTATGGTGATCGATATGACAAGGCCGATTATTGGAGCCTTGAAATAACCAATGGCCACTTTGTTGTACTTTTTCTCCATCGCAGTCCACCAAACTACTGAGGCGGTCTAATCCCACTCATGTGGAGCCAGTGGACTATCGTCGGGTTCAGGCTCCATTTCGAGCATCTGTGAGCCTTCTCGTTACGATACTGAATGTAACACTTCCAATTTCGTTTACTGTCCAAGATCACACCAAAGTATTTGATCTTGTCAGATATCGAAATCGTTTTGTTAAGGAAACGTGGTGCGTCAATTTGGCCCACCTTCGTCTTCCTCGTGAAGAGGCAAAATTTAGTTTTCTCTGGATTAACATAGGGACCCCCAGGTCTAGCCCAGTCGTGTGCCATCTGCAGGACCCTTTCGGCCCTAATGTTTTGGGCACAAAAAAGGCACATTTATTGTCCGATGTCGCCGAAATTTGGGACAGTGAGTTAAATAAAGCCCATCGACATACTTCTGCAATATGGCACAGATCGTTCCAGATTTGGATATAGCTGCCATATAGACCGATCTCTCGATATAATGTTTTGGGCCCATAAAAGACGCATTTATTGTCCGATTGCGCCGAAATTTGAGACAGTAAGTTGTGTTAGGCCCTTCGACATCCTTCTCCAATTTGGCCCAGATCGGTCCAGATTTGGATATAGCTGCCATATAGACCGATCTCTTGATTTAAGGTCTTGGGCCCAAAAAAGGCACATTTATTGTCCGATGTCGCCGAAATTTGGGACAGTGAGTTAAATAAAGCCGCTCGGCATACTTCTGCAATATGGCACAGATCGGTCCAGATTTGGATATAGCTGCCATATAGACCGATCTCACGATTTAAGGTTTTGGATCATAAATGGCTCATTTATTGTTTGATTTCACCGAAATTTGGGACAGTAAGTTGTGTTAGGCGCTTCGACAGCCCTCTTCAATTTGGCACAGATCGGTCCAGATTTGGATATAGCTGCCATATAGACCCATCTTTCGATATAAGGTTTAGGGACCATAAGACGCATTTATTGTCCGATTTCGCTGAAATTTACGACACTGATATGTGTTAGCGCCTCCGACATTTTTCTTCAATTTTGCCGGGATCGGTTCAGATTTGGATATAGCTGCCATATAGACCCATCTTTCGATATAAGGTTTTGAGTCCATAAAGGCGCATTTATTTTCCGATTTCGCTGAAATTTACGACAGTGAGATGTGTTAGCGCCTTCGACATCTTTCTTCAATTTTGTCCAGATCGGTTCAGATTTGGATATAGCTGCCATATAGACCGATATCTCGATTTATAGTCTTGGCCCCATAAAAGGCGAATTTATAATCCGATTTCACTGAAATTTGACTTATGTTAGACTTATTTGTTTTTTTTTTTTTTTTTATTTACGAGTATACAACATTTTTCCAAATTACTATTCCCCTCATCCTATAATGGTAGGTCACACAAAACGATGGTGCAACTTCGACGAAACAAATAAGCATACCCCCTCACTATACACTAGCCTCAACTTTCCATACGATTGTTGTGTAAATGTGTATAACAATCAAATTCAAGCCTAATTTGACATGTAATATGTTGTCGCCATTCGAACTGGAAACAGCCAAGTGTGTAGTGCAAGTGTGTGTTGTACTTGTTTGATATTTTGGGAATTGGGACACATACAAGGACAACTCCACACAGAGACAAACTATGTGGAAAACAAAATTCATTCATAATTGTGGCCATAATTCAGCGGGATCACGGTTATAAGCGATGATACAGGACATTTCATTATTCGGACAGTATGTCAGTGGAATTAGTGTCGTTTATTTATGTTTGAAGCTGAACAAAATTGACATCGAAATAGCGTTTATGGTGTTTGTGTCCATTTCGGTCATGTGCACAATTTAAGAACAGAAATTTATTCAAAAAATAGTTTTGAAATTAGTTTAAGTCATAAATGGACAGCATTCACATCATATGCCCGCGGACATAGGAAAAACGAACAGAAGCTTACGGACAGTGCAAACAAATTCGTGTGGTTTGGTTCGGCTGACTTTATGTCATTGTATTTCATTTGGTTGATGTTTGATCACTCTCACACATACACAGTTAGATCTTTTCAACAGTATTAGTGAGCCCATCATTGCCTCAAAGAATTTTAAATCTTTTTATATAAACCAGAAAAGAAGGGCAAAAGTCGGGCGGTGTCGATTGTATAATACCCTACACCTACCCTATAAATACAATGTGGGAGCTATATCCAATTCTGAACCAATTTTGATGGACCTCGGCGAGCAAATATGTTCAAACTGTAATAACTACGGTTGACAAATGACAACATTATTGCAAATTACCCAAAATCTGACGAACATATATATGGGAGCTATATTTAATTCTGAACCGATTTCGAGCAAACTTCTCAGATAATGTGGTAGTCGTTGAGGAAAGCGTTGTGCATAGTTTTGGCAAGATTGGTCAAACAATGCGCTTGCAGTGGCTCTTGGGGCGAAAATCTAAATCTGGGCCGATTTCTATGACATTCGCCAGTAATATCGAGAGTCATAGGAAAATCGTTCCTGCAAAATTTCGACAGAATCTGTTAACAAATGAGCACTTTCTTGCAATATTTCTCAAAATCGGACGAACATATATATGGGAGCTATACCTAAATCTGAACCGATTTCAGCAAACTTCTCAGGTACTGTGGCAGTCGTCGAAGAAAACGTTTTGCAAAATGGGTCAATAAATGTGCTAGATGTGCTAGATATATATATGTAAGAGCTATATCTAAATCTGAATCGATATCCATAAAAATCGCCAGTAATGTCGAGAGTCATTAGAAAATTCTTCCTGCCAAATTTCGAGAGAATCGGGTAACAAATGACCATTTTAATACATTATTGGTGCAAATCGGACGAACATACATAAAATGGGGGCGGACCCTCCCCCTTACCTTAAAAATACTACCCAAAAATAAAAGTGGACCGATCGGAACAAGATGGTATTCAAATGAAAGGTATTCAGGAGTAGAGTACGGATTTCATATCAAAAATTGGGTCCAAGTAACTGGGGGACCGTCCCAATCCCAAAACCCCCTAAAATCCGTTTCTGAACGACCATGACGATATGGGACTCAAATGAAAGGTATTCGGGAGTAGATTGCGAATATGGTCAGGAAGGAGAAATAGACAGTATAATTTTTTGATTTCGGAAGGGAGCGGACCCTCCCCCTTTACCCAAAAACACCACCCAAAATCAAAAGTGGACCGATCGGTACAATATGGGTATCAGATGAAAGGTATTGGAAAAGAACACGAATATGGTACTAAAATTTGGGTCTAAGTACCCATCGGGCCGCCCCAACCCCAAAATTCCTCCAAACAGACATATTGGACGTTCATGTCAATATGGGCCTCAAATGAAAGGTATTCGGGAGTAGATTACAAATCTGGCTTACAAAATCAGATCGAAGTAGGGGGCGATCACCCTACCACCCAAAAACGCCTTAAATGGGCATATGACCCATCATGACCATATGGGACTCGGTTTATCTGTTTGTTCCGTAGAATTTAAAACGGCTGAACCGATTTTCTTAAAATTTTTACAGATGTAAGTTTGTCTGGAAGGAAACATCTTATACACAAAATTCAATTCGTGTTTGTTTGCTTGTTTGTTAGTCGGTTTGTTTATTTGTTCCGTATAGACTCAAAAACAGCTGAACCGATTACCTTGAAATTTTCACAGATTGTGTAGGTTGGTCTCGAAGGAAACGTAGGCTATATAATTTTTTTGATATCGGAAGGGGGCGGACCCTCCGCCTTACCCAAAAGTACTACCCAAACATAAAAGTTCAGCGATCGCGACAATATGGGATTGAAATGAAAGGTATTCAAGAGTAGAGTACGAATTTCATAATAAAAGTTGGGTCTATGTACCTGGGGGCCGCCCCCAACTCCAAAACCCCCTAAAATAGGTTCATTGGAAGAGCATAACAATATGGGACTCAAATGAAAGGTATTTGGCAGTAGATTGCAAATATGGCATAAAAAAATTAGGTCCAAGTAATGGGAGTTCGCCATTTCCGATTCAAGTTTAAACTCAATGATAAGGTACAATGTGTGGTATCGCCGAGTCCGAATGGCGTACCGCAGTGCGACACCTCTTTGTGAAGAAATTTTTACATGACCATGCATGGCCAGCATTAAGAGGGGATCACCACCGCTTTAAATTTTGTCCGATGTTATTGCCAGGATTTGAACACAGGCGTTCAGCGTAATAGTCGGATATAGGCTACAATGGCACGAATACGATATACACATTCAGGGCGAAGTGTGCCAACCCTAAAAAGATATAAGAGAGTTAAAGAAGGCGCAGTGAAGCGGGCCCGGTTCGGCTAGTAATCTCTAAAGATAAATGCATACTCGTATGTAATTGAAGATCTTATCCATATCCTTTTAAATTCATTTTTGAAAAAAAATTTCCTTTATTTATGAATACTTTGGAGACTAATGCTACACGCAATGCCTCTTGATATCTATACTAGGCAATGTCGTAAGGTAGATTTCTATTTGGTCAAGCCGCCACTAAGGACCCTGTGGTATCCTTGATAGATATGGGCTCCTTGATAGGTAATATGGCATACATATTGGGTTGCCCCAACGCCGACTATATGAAAAATCCGCAATTACTTTTTGGGCAACCCAATATTTCCTAAGCCGCTTTTTTTATGATAACTCAATAGTCATGGTAATAACAGTAGGCTTCCACCATAGTCTGTTTTTTGACTTCAACTGTTACCTACGTTACCTATCCTTACTATATTCAAACGGCTTTATGTTTTCATTCTATACGTAATACCATTGTTTTGTAAGATTTATTCTCTCCATTGCAATTCTTTTTTTTTTTAATTTATTCCACTTTGTTTCCTTCCCAGCTTCTAAAAGCTACGCTATTTTAAACGTGAAAATCAAAGCTTAACACAACTTCCGTTAGCACTTTGCTAAATTTGCATAGCGCCTTTTTTTAGCGTTCGCGATAGCATTGAACATTTTTAAAATTCTATGCATATTGGCAAAATTTATGTGGTGGGTATTGAAGCAAAAAGTTCCTACCATCACAATCTCAAAATTCTTCAGCACCCACTAGAAGGAGGTTGCCTGACCAGCTTAGTTTGTTATATTGGCTGTGATGTTTAACAAAGGGAAAGATGCAAAGCTTAGAACATTCCTTAAACAAGCAAATAGCCATTGGTGGGGTACATACCCATCCCATGCATTTTCTCTAATATTCACCATTTTTATACCTTACACCACTTTTTTGTGTAGGGTATCATAACT
Organism: Stomoxys calcitrans; assembly: GCF_963082655.1. NCBI lineage: Eukaryota > Metazoa > Arthropoda > Insecta > Diptera > Muscidae > Stomoxys > Stomoxys calcitrans. The sequence continues at coordinate 11,682,021 of NC_081553.1, forward strand.
TGCTGCATTTGTTTGTAACACCCAGAAGAAAAGAAAGATAGACCCAATGATAAGTATATTGCTTGGACCTTTTCCAAGTGGTTTTGACATGCGTGCATACGGCTTATGTGGGTTCTAAAACCCTTATCCTTAAGAGACAAACGTTCGGGTATGGGGCGCGTAATTATTATTGAAATAAGATTTGAGCGTGCTAAGTTCGGCCGGGCGGAATTATATTTACCCTCCATCATGGATCGCATTTGTCGAGTTCTTTGCGCGGTATCTCTTTTTAGGCAAACAAAGAATAATGGATAAAATTTGTTATGCTATTAGAGCTATTGGGTTGCCCAAAAAGTAATTGCGGATTTTTCATATAGTCGGCGTTGACAAATTTTTTCACAGCTTGTGACTCTGTAATTGCATTCTTTCTTCTGTCAGTTATCAGCTGTTACTTTTAGCTTGCTTTAGAAAAGAAGTATATTCGATTAAAGTTCATTCTAAGTTTTATTAAAAATGCATTTACTTTCTTTTAAAAAATCCGCAATTACTTTTTGGGCAACCCAATATATTAAGTTATAGTCCGATTCGGACCATAAATGAATTGGGTAATATTTCAGTCCATTTGGATAAGAATTGAGCCTTGTAGGGGCTCAAGAAGCATAATCGGGAGATCGATTTATATGGGAGCTGTATCAGGCTATTTAGATCGACTAGCCGAACCGGGCCCGCTCTGCTGCGCCTTTTTAACTCTGTAATATTTTTTTAGGGTGGAGACACTTTGACCTGAATGTGTATATCGTATTCGTGCCACTGTAGGCTACGTCCGCCTATAACGCTGCACGTCTCCGTTCAAATCCTGGAGATGACATTGAACAAAATTTAAAGCGGTGGTGATCCCCTCTTAATGCTCAATTCCAAGGCAGCCGGTTGTACGTACCGGATTGACTCGATGGAGTTCTCCATCGGCAAGGGCTGCCGCCTCAGTGTACAACACACTGCTACAACAACAACAACAACAACAACCCTCTTAATGCTGGCGACATTTGCCATGTATGGTCATGTAAAAAATTCTCCTCAAAGAGGTGTCGCACTGCGGCACGCCATTCGGACTCGGCTATAAAAAAGTCATCGGCTATAAATCATTGAGTAAACTGAGTAAACTTCAATCGGAAAGCTTTCGATTATGTGTACGAAATGTACTCCTTCTCGGTTCCTGGGTAAATTTTTACTCCACTCCCAAATACCTTTCTTTTGAGTTTTAGAGAGACACTTGGCCCTAAATGTAAATAAACGCTTCGTACTCTACTTTTAAATACATTTTATATGAGCCTCATAATGGCATGATCGGTAAATAAATTCTGTTTGAGGGTGGGGTGGACCCCAGGGACTTTGTTCCGAAAATGAGTATCAATTTCCCGAATCCATTTAATGTGAGCCTCGTAATGCCATGGTCGGTAAATACCGGCACTTTGCCCTGAAAATAGATATCAAATTCGTTCTTTACTCCAAAATACCGTTGATTTGAGCTCCATATTGACATCATTGGAAATGATGTTGAGTTAAGGGGGTGCTTTAGGGCGTACCCCCAACACTTGGCTCCAAAATTGGATATCAAATTTTTTTTCTACTCTCAAATACCTTTCATTTGAGTCCCATATTGTCATAATGGGTCAATCAACCTATTTGACTTATTCGCAATCTACTCCCAAATATCTTTCATTTGAGTCCCATATAAACACGGTCGGCTAATATGCCCATTACTTGGACCTATTTTTTTATGCCATATTAGTAATCTACTGTAGAATATTTTTCATTAGAGGCCCATATTAATATGAACATCGAATATATCTATTTAGAGGAGTTTTGGGTTTGGGAGGCCCGTACTCAAATTTAAAGTGCCTATCGGTGCACTTTTGGTTTTGGGAGGCGTTTTTGAGGTAAGGGGAAGACCAGCCCCCCCTCGATATCAAAAACTTCTATAGTCTATGTTTCCTTCCAGACCAGCCTACACAATCTATGAAAATTTTATGAAAGTTGGTTCAGTCGTTTCTGATTCTACGGAACAAACAAACAAACCGAGTGCCCTATAGCCAGGATTTGTTCATATGCCCATTTAAGGCGTTTTTGGGGGGTAGGGTGACCCCCTATGCTTTGATCTGATTTTGTATGCCAGATTCGTAATCTACTCCCGCATTAATTTGAGGCCAATATTGACATGAACGTCCAATATGTCTGTTTGGGGAAAATTTGGGGTTGAGGCAGCCCGATGGGAACTTAGATCCAAATTTTAACCAATAACTTTCATTTGATACCCATATTGTCCCGATCGGTCCACTTTGGATTTGGGTGGTGTTTTTGGGCAACGGGGGAGGATCCGCCCCCCTCCAAAATCAACAAATTATACAGCCTTTATCTCCTTCCTGACCATATTCTACTCCCGAATACCTTTCATTTAAGTCCCATATTGTCATGATCGTCCAGAAAACCTATTTTAGGGGGTTTTGGGGTTGGTGCGGCCCCCTAGTTACTTAGACCCACTTTTTAATATGAAATTCGCACTCTACTCCTGAATACCTTTCATTTGAGTCCCATATTGTCCCGATTGGTCCATTTTTATTTTTGGGTAGTATTTTTGGGGTAAGGGGGAGGGTCCGCCCCCCTTCCGATGTCAAAAAATTATATAGTCTATGTTTCCTTCCAGACCAACCTGCACAATCTGTGAAAATTTCAAGGTAATCGGATCAGCCGTTTTTGAGTCAATACGGAACAAACAAACAGGCACAAATTCAATTTTATATACAAGATTAAGACCATATTGGACAACTATGCTAAAGGTCATGGGAGGAGCCGTTATACACAATTTCAGCCCAATTGGTGAATTGCGCCTTCTAGTGGCTCCAGAAGTCTAGAACCAAGATCGGATTATATGGCAGCTATATCAGGTTATGAACCGATTTCAACCATACTTAGCACAGTTATTGGAAGTCATAACAGAACACCTCATGCAAAATATCAGACAAATTCGATGGGAATTGCGGCTTCTAGTAGCTAAAGAAGTCAAGATCCAAGATCGGTTTATATGGCAGCTATATTAAAACATGGACCGATATGGCCCATTAACAATCCCAACCCACCTACACTAAAAGGAAATATTTACACCTAGCTTTAATGCCCCGAAAGTTAGCGCGGTCGTGCACGAACGGACGGAGGTGGTGGAAGATATAAAACAATTAAAAAGGCGTTATGTTCGGCCGGGCTGAACTTTGGACACCCACCACCTCGGGTATATATGTAAACCACATTTCGTCAAAATCAGGTGAAAAATGCAAACCTAATGCCCCATAGCAGCTATATCGAAATATGTTCCGATTTGGACCAAATACTAATATGTACAAGTTATTGTTCAATTGTGTATAACAAAATATTGGTCTTTTTAGTAGCTATATCTAAAAATAAACCGATCTGAACCATATACGACACGGAAGTCGAAAAGCCTAACATAAGCAACTGTGTCAAATTTCAGTGAAATCGGATTATAAATGCGCCTTTTATGGGACCAAGACTTAAAATCGAGTTATCGGTCTATTTGGACCGATCTGGGCCAAATTTTTAAAGGATGTCGTAGGGCCTAACACAACTCACTGTCTTAAATTTCGCCGATAGCGGACAATAAATGCGTCTTTTACAGGCCCAAAATCTTTAATCAAGAGATCGGTATATATGGCAGTTAGATCCAAATCAGGACCGATCTGGGCCAAATTGAAAAAGGATGTCGAAGGGCCTAACACAACTCACTGTCCCAAATTTCAGCAAAATAGGATAATAAATGTGACTTTTATGGGCTTAAGACCTTAAATCGGCGGATTAGTCTATATGGGGGCTATATGAAGATATAGTCCGATATAGCCTATCTTCGAACTTAACCTGACTTATGGACAAAAAAAAAAAAAATATATGCAAAGTTTCAGCTCAATATCTCTATTTTCAAAGACTGTAGGGTGATTTCAACAGACAGACGGACGGACATGACTAGGCCGTCTTATATTTGTACGATGATCAAGAATATATATACTTTATAGGGTTGGAAATGGATATTTCGATGTGTTGCAAACGGAATGACAAAATGAATTTACCCCCATCGTTCGGTGGTGGGTATAAAAATTAATATTACAATGTGACCAACCCTGATTCTATGTATTCAGCATTTGATTCCATATCCATGGATTTCAAGAAGTGATTTTCATATGGATGCACATGGAGGCCAATGTAACGCAGAGGTTTGCATGTCCGCCTATGACGCTGAAAGCCTGGATTCGAATCCTGGCGAGAACATTAGAAAAAATGATCAGTGTTGGTTTTCCCCTCCTAATGCTAGCGACATTTGTGAGGTACTGTACCATTTGGTATGGCAGCCATGTAAAAACTTCTCCCCAAAGAGGACTCCATTCGGACTTGTCTGTAAAAAGGAGGGCCCTTATCATTTAGCTTAAAATTGAATAGGACAGCACTCATTGATATGCGAGAAGTTTGTTGGATTACGGAACGCCGTTCGGACTCATCTATAAAAAGGAGATCCCTTATCATTGAGCTTAAACTTGAGTCGGACAGCACTCATTTATATGCAAGAAGTTTGCCCCTGTTCCTTAGTAGAATGTTCATGGGCAGAATTGCAATTTGCAATTACACCAACATAGCATCGTTTGCCACACAAGAGAATTTATAAAGTTTTTGATATAAACCACTTCCCTAGAGTTTTACTATTTCCATTTTCGTCACTTTGTACGCACACAAATCTTATAAAAATTTTGTATTAAATTAAAACAAATATTTAACAATAGCGTCAATTCCAAGTTCAAAGCTATACAACACTTTTGCCGCGATGACTAAAATACAAATGTGACCCCGTCAATTTTTAATAACCTCCTTCGTCTGGCATTAACTAAATACCAAATGGTATTAAAAATATTTCCCAAAAACGCGAATAAAATAATACCAGTCGGTATTGACAAAGTACCGTCTTTTTATACCCACCACCAAGGATGGGGGCATAGTAATCCGTTTATAACACCTCGAACTATTCTTCTAAGACCCCATAAAGTATATATATTCTAGATCGTCTCGACGTTCTGAATCTATATAGGCCTGTCCGTCCAACCGTCCTTCCGTCTGTCCAAATCACGATAGAGGTCGAACGCGTAATGCTAGCCGCTTGAAATTTTCCACAGATATTTAATATCGATGTAGGTCATTAGGGATTGCAAATGGGCCATATCGGTTTAGATTTTAATATAGCCCCCATATAAACCGATCTCCCGATTTGACTTCTTGAGCTCCTGGAAACCGCAATGTTTTTCCGATTTGGCTGAAACTTTGAACTAAGGGTTTTGTTATGACTTCCAACAACTGCGCCAAGTACGGTTCAAATCGGTCTTTAACCTGATATAGCAAATAGCAAATTTTGATCATGAACATTCCACTTAGGAACAGGGGCAAATTTCTCACATACCAATGAGTGCAGTCCGATTCAAGTTTAAGCTCAATGATAAGGAGCCTCCTTTTTATGGCTGAGTCCGAACGGCGTGCTGCAGTGCGAGACCTCTTTGGAGAGAAGTTTAACATGGCATAGTACCTCACAAATGTTGCCAGCATTAGGAGGGAAAACCACCGCTGAAAAATTTTTGCTGATGGTCTCGCCAGGATTCGAAACCAGGCGTTCAGCGTCATAGGCGGACCTTTAACCTGGTATAGATCCCATATAAACCTATCTCTCCATTTGACTTCTTGAGCCCCTACAAACCGCAATTTTTGTCCGATTTGGATGAAATTTTGCACATAGTGTTCTGTTATGACTTCCAACGACTGTGCCAAATAGGGTCTGAGTCAGTCTATAACCTGATATAACTCCTATATAAACTGATCTCCCGATTTGACTTCTTGAGTCCCTAGAATCCGCATTTTTTGTCCGATTTGGCTGAAATTGAGTTTGTAGTGTTTTGTTATGACTTCCAACAAGTGTGTCAAGTACGGTCCGAATCCGTCTTTAACCTGATATAGCTCCCATATTAACCGGTCTCTCGATCATCCTTGTTTGGTAGCTAGGAGCTTCAATTTCTGCTGGTTTAACAGAAGTTTGGTATGTAGAATAAAATAACTTCCGTCAACTAGATTTATTTTGTATAAATCTTTTTCAGAATCCATGATGGTGGGTTCCCAAGATTCGGCCCGACCGAACTTAGTTTCATAGAAATCGGTCCAGATTGAAATGTAACTCCCGTTTATATGTATCTCCTGATTTCCATTCCTATAGCCTTTATAAGCGCAATAATCAGCCCACCTTCTCAAAATTTTGCACAATGTCTACTATGTGTATGGAATTTGGCTGTAATCGGTTCAGATTTACTCGTAGCTCTCATAATTTGATTTTGGGTAATATAGCAATAAAGTGGTCAGCACTCTGCTATGACTATTGATATTTCTATTGAATTTTATGGAAAGCGCTCTAGATCAAGATGTAGTACTAATAGAGCCGAAGTTGTTAAAAATTTATCCGGATGTTCCCGAAATTTGGTTCGGATTACCATGTCCGTCTGTCTGTCTGAGCCACATATTGGCATTGACGAAAAATTTTTACCCACTGGGAGGTGTTTTGGGAAAGGGGTGATGCCTAAAATACATGGTCCTACATTTGGATATCAAATTCGTATTCTACTCCCAAATACCTTTATTTGAGCCCCATATTGCGATGGTGAGTAAAAAATTGCTGTTTGTGTTCTATTCTCTTATATTTGAACCCCATATTGCCATTGGCCTCAAAATTGGATATAAAATTCGTTTTCTAATCTCAAATACCATACACTTAAACTACTTATTGAAAAAGCCAGCAAATATGTCTGGTTTGGGGTATGGGCCTTAAAAACAATCAATAACGAGCTCCACTGTCTTGAAGACCCAAATTGTCTTGGTGTCTTGTCCTACTTGGAGGTTGTTATGGTGTTGGGACGTCCCCTAGACAGTTGGTCCTGAATGTTGATGTCAGATTCATGGTCTACTCCCAAATACCATTAATTTAAGCTCCATTTTTCCATAGTCGGAAAACATGACCGTTTTGGGGGACGGGGCGGGTTCTTCTCTGATTTGAGCCTCATATTGCAATGGTCAGCAAATACTTCCTATTTGGGTGGTGTTATGGGGGTGGGGTGGCCCCATAGACACTTTTCCCGAACATTGATATCAGATTCGTGCTTTACTCCCACCTTTCATTTGAGTCCCATATTACTATGGTCTAAATTTGTCTTCTTTGAGTTATGTTCTCGGGGATGGGCGACCCCCCAAACACTTGTTCCCGCATATGGATATCAGATTCCTATTCTTCTCTTAAGTACCTTTTATTTGAGCCCCATATTGCCAGGGTCAGTAAATAACTCCTATTTGGGAGTGTTTTGGGGAAGGGGTGGTCCCCCAAACACTTGGTTCAACAATTGGATATCAGATACGTTTTCTAATCTTAAATACCTTTCATTTGAGGCCCATATTGTCGTGATTGGTGTATATATTGGGTTGCCCAAAAAGTAATTACGGATTTTTCATATAGTCGGCGTTGACAAATTTTTTCACAGCTTGTGACTCTGTAATTGCATTCTTTCTTCTGTCAGTTATCAGCTGTAACTTTTAGCTTGCTTTAGAAAAAAAGTGTAAAAAAAGTATATTTGATTAAAGTTTTTTCTAATTTTTATTAAAAATGCATTTACTTTCTTTTAAAAAATCCGCAATTACTTTTTGGGCAACCCAATATATATATTAGGTAGGTTTTGGAGTGAGGCGCCCCCCTTAGGTGCCCCATCCGAAATTTGAATACCAAAATTTTGTTTCTAGGTTACTATAAAAGAGAACACAAAATTTCGCTTAAATCGCACCACCCATCTCCGAGATCCGGCATTTCTGAAAATTAGGGTAAGGGGGAGGGTCCACTCCCTAGGTACCCCATCCGAAATTTGAATACCAAATTTTTGTTTGTAGGTTACCATATGAGAGAACACAAAATTTCACTTAAATCGCACCATCCATCTCCGAAATCTGGCGTTTCTGAAAATTAGGATAAGGGGGAGGGTCCGCTCCCCCTTCAGATATAAAAAAATGTATTACCCTATTTTCACCACGGGATCATTATGCACCATCAGTGAAAATGTCAAGAAAATCGGTTCAGCCGTTTCTGAGTCTATAAGGAACATACAAACAAACAAACCTACAAACAAACATAAATTGATTTTTATACATAAGAAGAAAGATAAAATATGAACATCAGTGGCAAAGTCCATAACATTGGTGTAGAGTATTATATAGTCGGCACCGCCCGAATTTTGCCTTTCCTTACTTATATAAGTTCTCCTTAAGTGTTTTGCCATTGCCAAATTAAAACACGTTGAAGAGGAATCCTTGCTGACAAGTTTCCAACGGCAGCTGCAAGGCGAAAATGGCCACAGGATGTAGAAACTTTTGTAATTAAGTCAACTCATCAAATACTTACCAGAGCAAATTCTTAAAATTGGAACAAGACTAGCAAAAATTACTGAAATGCTCAATGCAAAAAAGTAACAAAACTGGCGAACGTAGAACATGAGGTGCAATAGAAAATTGGCTAGACGTAGCGTTGCACCAAAACTTAATGGAAAGGTTTTTCTGCGTGAGAATTCAACATTAAGCCAATCAAACTGCAAACACTAAAACCACATCTATTGGCACCAACGGAAGACCAAGATAGCAAAATAATGATGTGAAAACATGCTGAAAAGTTTTAAAAGGATCACGGAAATTTGTAAATACTTTACAGAACCATTGTCTTTTGTTAAAATAGACATGCATTTCAGCCAATGATCGGAAGAAAATGTTAATCAATTGTCAAAAAGAAAAAGAAAATAGTAACCGCGACTTAGAATCACTTTCTGATTTATTCGATAGTCTATTCGTTTTCTAATGTTAAATACCTGTCATTTGAGTCCCATATTGTCGTGAGTGGTAAATATTTATATTTGGGTGGTGTTATGGGTGTGGGGTGGCCCCATACACACTTTTCTCGAATATTGATATCAGTTCCGTTCTTTACTCCCAAAGACCTTTAATTTGAGTCCTTATTACTGTGGTCGAAAATTTTGGGGATATCAGATTCGTATTCGACTCTCAAATACCTTTTATTTTAGCCCCATATTGCCATCGTCAGTAAATAAGTCCTGTTTGGTTGTTTTTGGGGAGGAGTTGGACCCCCAGAAACTTGGTAGCACATTTCGATATCAGATTCGCATTCTACTCGCAAATACCTTTCATTTGAGTCCCATATTGCCATGGTCGGTATATATGTCCGATTTAGGGGTGTATTGGAGGTTGGGGTGGTCTCCCACACACTTGGTGCGACAATTAGATATCAGATACGTTTTCTAATCTTAAATATCTTTCATTTGAGTCCCACATTGTCGTGATTGGTAAATATTTATATTTGGTGGGTTATGGGGGAGGGGCGGCCCCCGTGGGCACCAAAAACACGCAATAGGTACAAAATTTTGGGGTCAAACATTTGGGGGGACGCCCCTTCCCAAAACCCACCCGAACGGACATGTGCACTAAATGGGACAATATGGGTATCAAATGAAAGGTATTTAAGAGTAGAGTACGAATTTGATATACAAATTTCACTCCTAAGTTTCGACAGGCCCCTCACCCCCAAAAAAAAACCCAAGAGGACACTTTCAAAGGTAAAGGTATTTGAGAGTGTCATTATCACCACCCAACAGGAAACTTTAACCGATTTGAGTAATATGGGTATCAAATAAAAGGTATTTGAAAGTAGAATACAAATCTGAGACCAAAAAATTTTTTTTGGTGTCTGAGGGCCCTCCCCACCATCCAAAACCCCCCAGGCAGGACAAATTTACCGATTGGGAAAATATGTCTATCAAATGAAAGCTATTTAAAGGTAGAGTCCAATGCGGATATAAAAATTTATTCCTTGGTGTCTGAGGCGACTTCCCACCCCCAAAAACCCCTCAACAAGACATGTTTCCCTATTGAGACAATATGGTATCAAATGAAAGATATTTAAGAGTAGAGTACGAATTTGCTATACAGATGTCACTCTTAAGTTTCGGGGGGGCCCCTACCCCAAAAAAACACCAAGAGGACACTTTCACCGCTTTGGGCAATATGGGTATCAAATTAAAGGTATTTGAGAGTAGAATACGAACTTGGCATTAACAAGTTTCCCTAAGTGTCAATGTCACCACCCAACAGGAAACTTTAACCGCTTTGGTTAAAAAACTTTAACCGCTTTGGTCAAAACTTTAACCGCTTTGGTCAAATAAAAGGTATTTGAAAGTAGAATACAAATCTGAGACAAGAAATTATTTTTTGGTGTCTGAGGGCCCTCCCCACCATCCAAAACCCCTCAGTAGGACAAATTTACCGATTGGGAAAATATGTCTATCAAATGAAAACTATTTAAAGGTAGAGTCCAATGCGGATATAAAAATTTATTCCTTGGTGTCTAAGGCGCCTCCCCACCCCCCAAAAACTCCTTAACAGGACATGTTTAGCTATTGGGACAATATGGGTATCAAACGAAAGATATTTGGAAGCTGAGTAAACATGTGTTATAACAATTTGATCCAAGGTGTCTAGGGGGCCTCCCCAATCCAAAAAACCCCCAAAACGGGCATAAATGTCCAACATCACAAAATGGGTATCGAATGAAAGGTCTTTGGGAATTGACTACGAATCTGGCATGCACAATTAGGACGGAGTCTGGGACCGGCCCACCCACCTAATACACTTCAATAGGAAGTGTAATTCGATCGAGATAAAATGTCAATTAAAAGAAAGGTCTATCATAGTATATTTCGAATCTAATGTTGGTAAAAGGATTCAAGTATCTGGGTCACGTCCTATCGTTCCGCAGGACAGTAGTTCGCGATAATAAGAGACTCAAATAAATTGTCGTTTGGTTCTTAGCATCGGAAGGGGTCGACCCTCTCCTCCCAATAAATGCAACGCCAAACTGTCATGTAGTATGACCGAGAATATATTGTACTCAATGGTAGGAAGTGTCAGAGGGCAATCCCCCTCCCCCTATACTATCCAAAAAAAGGAATTAAGAATAATATATGAATAATATGAAATACTATATGAAGTCTGATCAGTATAGAATAGGACAGAAATAAAAGTTCTTTGGTAGTAGAGTACACTTTTTACCCTCAAATTGGGATGGACACAAGAGGACCTACGGATCTTTAAGATGCCATGCCATTCGGACTCGCCTATAAGAGGAGGCCCATTATAATTGAGCTTAAAACTTGAATCCGACTGCACTTGTTTGATATGTGAGAAGTTTGCCCCTTTTCCTTAGTGGAATGTTCATGGGCAAAATTTGTTGTTTGTTTGTAAGTACGTGGGTGGCCAACCCACAAAAAATTGCAAATTTTGCCCATGAAAATTCCACTAAGGGCAAACTTCTCACATATCAATGAGTGTAGTCCGATTCAAGTCTTAGGCTCAATGAAAGGAGGCCTCCTTTTTAGAGCCGAGTCCGAACGGCGTGCCGCAGTGCGATACCTCTTTGGAGAGAAATTTTACATGGCATAGTACCTCACAAATGTTGCTAGCATTAGAAGGGCAAAACCACCGCTGAAAATTTTTTTCTGATGGTCTCGCCAGGATTCGAACCCAGACGTTCAGCGTCATAGGCGGACATGCTAACCTCTGCGCTACGGTGGCCTCCTACATATACCCCACAAACTGTGCATATTTGTGGATTATGGCAAAACAGGGGCTCAAATCTGTATCTGTTCCATGGCCAAGTGTTAAAAGGGACGCCTCACCTCATAAACTCCCCCTAAACCACTCATATATACCGACTATAGCAATATGTAGCTCCAATGTTATTTTCGGATGTGGAGTATGAATCTGACATCCACTTTTGGGGCAAAGAGTTTGGCTACTCCAATTCACCACCAAATCCAAGAGAACGAAGTAGATCTAACATCCAAACTTTAATGGGTGGACCCTGCCCTTAGCCTTTTTCCAAAAACCCCTGATCCCCGAGATGAGTGGGATATCTAGGGGGCCACGCCACCTCCAAAGCCACCAGTCAAATGGAATATAAACCAATAATGACAATATGGGACTCAAATGAAAGATATTTGAAATCAGAGCACGAATCTGATACGTGGGAATCCGCCTCACTCTCAAAAACACCCACACCGGACATATTTACCGACCATAGCAATATATAGGCCTCCAATGAAAGGTATTTGAAAGAGGAGCACCAATATAATATCCACATTGGCGCGAAATATCTGAAAGGTCGTACCAGCACCCCCAAACAGGACCTATTTCCAGACGTGACCGTATAGGGCTCAGATAAAATTAGAGAGTGAAAGAAGGCGCAGCGGAGCGGGCCATGTCCAGCTAGAAGAAGAAAAGATAAGATTCTCTAATCTTATATATAAAAATCAATTTGTGTTTGTTTGTAGATTTGTTTTTTTGTTTGTATGTTTGTGTGTTTCTTATAGACTCAGAAACGGCTGAACCGATTTTCTTGAAAATTTCACAGATGGTGCATAATGATCCCGTGGTGAAAATAGGGCGGACCCACCCCCTTACCCTAATTTTCAGAAACGCCAGATCTCGGAGATGGATGGTGCGATTTAAGCGAAATTTTGTGTGCTCTCATATAGTACCCTAAAAATAAAAGTTTGGTATCCAAATTTCGGATGGGGTACCTAGGGGGGCCGCCCCACCCTAAAACCTACCAAATATATATTTAGACTAATCACGACAATATGGGACTCAAATGAAAGGTATTTAGGATACGAAAACGTATCTGATATCCATTTGTCGAATTCAAATCTGATATCCAAATATGAGACCAAGTGTTTGGGGGCCGCCTCTCCCCAAAGGGGACACATTTACGACCATAGCCACATGGGTCTCAAATGAAAGGTATTTGGGAGTAAAGCACAAATCTGATATCAAAAAATTGGGAAAATTGTCTATGGGGCCATCCTACCCCCACAACACCACCAAACCCCCCAAAACACCCCTAAATCGGACATATACCGATCATGGCAATATGGGACTCAAATGAAAGGTATTTGCGAGTAGAATACGAATCTGATATCCAAATGTGGGACCACGTTTCTGGGGGTCCACCCCTTCCCCAAAACACCTCCAAACAGGACTTATTTACTGACCATGGGAATATGGGTCTTAATTAAAAGGTATTTGAGTGTAGAATTAGAATCTGATATCCAAATATGGGACCAAGTGTTTGGGGGCCGCCACTCCCCAAAAACATCCCCCAAAGGGGACAAATTTACGACCATAGCCATATGGGGCTCAAATGAAAGGTCTTTGGCAGTAAAGCACAAATCTGATATCAATATTCGGGAAAATTGTCTATGGGGCCATCCCACCCCCACAACACCACCCAACCCCCCAAAACACCCCTAAAACGGACATATACCGATCATGGCAATATGGGACTCAAATGAAAGGTATTTGCGAGTTGAATACGAATCTGATATCCAAATGTGGGACCACGTTTCTGGGGGGGTGGACCCCTTCCCCAAAACACCCCCCAAACAGGTCTTATTTACTGACCATGGGAATGTGGGTCTTAATTAAAAGGTATTTGAGTGTAGAATTAGAATCTGGTATCCAAATATGGGACCAAGTGTTTGGGGGGCCGCCTCTCCCCAAAAACATCCCCCAAAGGGGACAAATTTACGACCATGGCCATATGGGGCTCAAATGAAAGGTCTTTGGGAGTAAAGCACGAATCTGATATTAATATTCGGGAAAAGTGTCTATGGGGCCACCCCACCCCCACAACACCTCCCAAATAGTAAGTATTTGCTAACTTTTGCAATATGAGGCTCAAATAAGAGGGTATTTAGAGTGGAACACGAATTCGATGTATATTTTCAAGGCCAACTTACTGAGTGGCCGCCTATCCCCCAAAACACTCCCCAAGCCGGTCATGTTTGCCGACTATGAAAAAAGGGGGTTAAAATAAAAGGTATTTGGGAGTAGACCACGTATCTGATATCAACATTAAGGACCAACTGTCTAGGGGACGTCCCACCACCATAACAACCCCCAAATAGGACGTAGTTGCTCACCAAGACAATTTGGGTCTTAAAGAGAGTGGAACTAAATATTCATAGTTTTTAGGGCCAATACCCCAAACCAGACATATTTGCTGACTTTTGCAATAAGGAGTTTAAATGAGATTTGAAAACGAATTTGATATCCAATTTTGAGGGCATTGGCAATATGAGGTTCAAATAAATGATATATAGATATATGAGAATAGAGAACGTTACTGATATATTTTCCGGGTTTAGTGTTTGGGCGACCATCCCAATCCCCAAAACACCCCTAAATCGGGCATATTTAGCGACCATGACAATGTGGGCCTAAATGAAAGGTATTGGGGAGTAGAGTAAGAATTGATAGCCATTTTCGGAACCAATTTTCTGGGGGTCTACCCCTGTCCCAAAATACCCCACAAACACCAACTTTTGAGTGACCATCGTAATATGGGGCTCAAATAAAGGTATTAGGGAGTAGAATACGAATTTTATATCCAAATGCAGGACCACGTATTTAGGGCATCACCCCTTTCCCAAAACACCCCCAAAGGAAAAAAATTTTTCGGCCATCCCAATATGTGGTTCAAATGAAACGTATTTGAGATAAGAAAACAAATTCGATAACCTATTTTGGGGCCATGTGTTTGAGGGACGCCTCATCCTGTAAACTCCTCTTAAGCCAATGTCAATATGGGGTTTAAATAAATAGTATTTGAGAGAAGAGCACGATGCTGATATTTTTTTCAGGGCCATGTATCTGGGAGTGCACCTTACATGTAAACTTAAATTCGTAGACCAATTAAGATCATATGGGATTCAGATAAAGGCACTTATATTGTTAAATTGTTAGTCAAGCGATATACTATTTTCGTAGCATGGTATTTCACAAAAAAATCTTTAATTGTCGAAAATAAATATTCCAAGAAAACTTTTGTTCCATATAAAGTAAAAGAAGGCGCAGCGGAGCGGGCCCGGGTCAGCTAGTCTTAAATAAAAACTCATCAAAGTATGGTACAGATATATGAGGTTGTATAAAAGCTGGTCACCTTATTATCATATGTAGCCCATGCTACTTTATTTACCAAAAAAAAAAGAAAATTTTGTTATTCTTACAAAATATACCTATCCTCAGCAATACTTAAAGCCCATAAATTTAAGTCTCTCTGAACCACAAGCATTTAAATCATGTATTATAATTAAATTTAATTTAAGTAATCCATGTGATTTAAAATAAATATTTACATATAAATAAAAACATTGATGATTTGCATTTAAATGCAAATTAAATAATCCTTCAGTTATTGCAACAAATGCAATCAATCATTAGGTAAGTGGAGTATGATTATATCTGCAACAATAAATTGCTGTCATTGCATTTGCCTTGAATATCTTTAAGGCGATAAGCTTCATGTTCAATATTTGCCATGGCCATGTGGTGACTGTGTTCATGGTCGTTACGAAAATTTTGCGGTTGAGTTGAGGTCAAAGACTAATTGTACACATACTCAAACACACATACACGCACACACACTTGAACGCATGTTCACGTATTTTAATCCACCAAACCCAATTAGGAATAGAAAATTCAGTTAAACGGAGCTACAGATATAGCTACACAAACCTACACGCAGTTGAATGCAGCTGCACACAATGTCACCATGTATAATCCTTGTAATAATATAATCAAATATATTCCATTTGAACTGGCATTTAAATTCGTATCCTAATCTGTACAGATGGGGATTTTGATAAGGTATTGCAATATTAGAGGCCTGTAAGCATGTAAGTGGAAACTAATCTCCCCCTAAGAGGTTATCAAAATCGGCGCTAGTAAAAACTCGAAATATTAGTGGGAACATGTTGCCTTGATAGTCATAACATTTAAAGTCGATCTAGCCATGTCCCTCCGTCCGCTGTTCATCTGTCCCTCCGTCGAAAGCACACTTACTTTGAAAGTAGTAAATTGGCTTAGTCCTTCCATAGCTGACAGTCTCGTCAACTTAAATGAATGAACTGTGTTCAAATCTGACAGGGGAAGTCGCGGAGGTGGTGTTGCCATTTATGTCAGAAGAAACCTTAAAGCTAGAATTCGTTTAAAGTCTGAATTCGGGAACCAGATAGAATACATGTTTGTTGAACTATCTTCCAATCGTGAAAAAGTTTTAGTTGGTTGTATCTACCGTACCGGCTTCAGGTTGTACTGGAGTCCGCAACACTGGGTCATACTGATGTTGTAATCACTGGGGAGTTTAACTCAAACATACTTATAGATTCAACTCTGACTGATGCTAGGGCTGCCCAAAAAGTAATTGCGGATTTTTTAAAAGAAAGTAAATGCATTTTTAATAAAACTTAGAATGAACTTTAATCAAATAAACTTTTTCTACACTTTTTTTCTAAAGCAAACTAAAAGTAACAGCTGATAACTGACAGAAGAAAGAATGCAATTACAGAGTCACAAGCTGTGAAAAAATTTCTCAACGCCGACTATATGAAAAATCCGCAATTACTTTTTGGGCAACCCAATATGTTGACACTTGGCCTATTCGTCACCAATAATACAAACCCCACACATTTCATGTCAACCGTCAATACACTCTTAGATTTGTTCCTTGTCAATAATTCTTTGAAGATATCATTGTATGATCAGATTTCTGTTCCATGTTTCTCTAAGCATGATCTGATTTATTTCGTCTACGACTTTGATTTGCGGCAGGAAGAGGAGGACATATCTTATCGTGATTATGGTAATTTGAATTAT
The DNA here is from genome assembly GCF_963082655.1 of Stomoxys calcitrans. Classification (NCBI taxonomy): domain Eukaryota; kingdom Metazoa; phylum Arthropoda; class Insecta; order Diptera; family Muscidae; genus Stomoxys; species Stomoxys calcitrans. Next base: position 11,698,899 of record NC_081553.1, read on the forward strand.
GAACATTTAGTTGGTATGGTCTACCAGGTGAACTGGGATGACATATTTACACTTTTAACTGTCGATCAGCAGACGCGGATAACATTTTACGTCTCTATGAGGCAACAGTTCCAATACGGATTAAAAGGGCTTTGGCCAAAACAAAGCCATGGTTCAATTCAAGAATCAAGGCACTTATCGGGGATGGAAGCGCTTCAAGTCTCCAGAGCTGAAAGAAGAATTCCGTGAAGCCAGGAGGAAAGTTAACAGTGTTATTAAGGCGGCTAAAATGGAGTATTATTCTTCAAGATATGATTGCGTAGTGGGCTCGAAAAGTAAGTGGAGAGTCATACATGACATAGGAGTGGGTAAACCCAAGTCAAACACTCGATACCATGGGGATCTATTGGGTTGCCCAAAAAGTAATTGCGGATTTTTCATATAGTCAGCGTTGGCAAATTTTTTCACAGCTTGTGACTCTGTAATTGCATTCTTTCGTCTGTCAGTTATCAGTTGTTACTTTTAGCTTGCTTTAGAAAAAAGTGTAAAAAAAGTATATTTGATTAAAGTTCATTCTATGTTTTATTAAAAATGCATTTACTTTCTTTTAAAAAATCCGCAATTACTTTTTGGGCAGCCATAGATTAACTCAACAGGACCTTCGCAAGCATACCCGATATACAAACGGACACGCTATTTTACAGTGATGATGATGGACCGGCTTTCGTTTTTGATTTCCGTAGACCTTTTGAGTTTAGATGAGTTAGCCATGAAAAAATTTATGAGAGTTTTGACCGTGTTAAGTCCAATGCAATTGGCTTGGACGGAGTTGATCCGAGATTTGTGCGAATGTTACTTCCATATCTTAACGTACCTGTTTAATTCAATTTTGAGCTCCAGTGTGTATCCTATTATTTGGAAGCATGCAAAGATAATCCCCATTCCCAATTCCAACGTTGATTATCGGCCGATATCAATTCTATGCTATCTCTCTAAGGTTTTCAAGAAAATTCCTCATGGACAGATGTCGGTATATCTTCACCAAGAGTCCCTGGTGTCAGAAAGACAGTCCGGCTTCCGTTCTAATCATAGTTGTATTGGTTGAAGTGTCTGAATCGATGAAAATTGACATTGATGGGAACAAAATTGGCTTTCTGGTTCTTTGGGATCACTCCAAAGCTTTCGACGAGGTTGATCACCTGAATTTGTGCATGAAACTACGGAATTTTTTTAACTTCACAACAAGGGCAATGAGTCTCATTATGTCGTATCTGAGCGATAGACGGCAGTCTGTATGCGCAGGGAATATATTATCTAACCCCTTGTACGTACCTAAGGGGGTTCCCCAAGGCTCGATTATAGGTCCACTTCTTTTTTCATTATATGCGAACGACTTGCCTCGTCAACTAACACACGGCCAGATTATGAGGTATGCTGACGACGTGCAGATTTTTCATTTCGGCTTTGTGGACAATGTCGACGACTGCATAAGTAAACTTAATGCGGACCTACATCGCGTTTATGACTGGGCGACTGCAAATGGTTTGATGTCAAATCCAAGTAAGTCTAAATGTTTGGTTGTTCACAAAAACAAGAATTTCAACAAGCGACAACCGGATATTTACGTTAATGGTCAGGAGATTGATATTGTATCTAGTGCGAAGAATTTAGGCGTGGTTTTTAACAGTTCTTGGAGCTGGTCCGATTATGCTAACATTGCAGCCCGGCAGACTTATGTAAAGCTTCGTGCTTTATGGATCACACTCTCCTTTACACCCATAAATATGCGAATTCTTCTGGCGAAAACATTCCTAGTTCCAGGTTTGATATAAGGTTGTGATCTTTTTTCGAATTGTGATTCTTCGAGCCTCCGAAAATTTAATGTAGCTTTTAACAACATTGTCCGTTATGTGTATGGTTTAAAAAGGAGTCAGCATGTTTCACAATATGCAGATTTTCTATTTGGACTTAGTTTCAACAATCTTCTAAATACCTTCTAAATGTCTAATAATAAAGCCATAAATAAAGAAATAAATAAATCTAGGAGCTTTAAATTTCTAGCAAATAATTCTTATTAGCATTTTCGACAGACAGACGGACAGGCGAGTGGACGGACAGACAGACAAACGGATGGGCATGGTAAGATCGATGAACATGTCATGACGATCAAGAAAATATATAATTTAACAAGTAGGCAAACAAAGAATATTGAATAAGAACTGTTATACTATTGGAACTATTGTATATCAAGTTATAGTTCGATTCGGACTATAAATGAATGTCGAACATTGTAGAAGTCATTATGGAATATTTCAGTTCATTCGGATAGGAATTGCGCCTTGTAGGGGCTCAAGAAGCAAATTCGGGAAATAGGTTTATATGGGAGCTGTATCAAGCTATTGATCGATTCAGACCATATTAGACACGTATGTTGAAAGTCATGAGAGGAGCCGTGGTACAAGTCGGATGAGAATTGCGGCCTCTAGAGGCTCAAGAAGTCAAGATCTCAGATCGGTTTTTATGGCAGCTATACTACATTATAGACCGATTTGAATCATACTTAGCACAGTTGTTGGAAGTGATACCAAAACACTACGTGCAAAATTTTAGTCAAATCGGATGAGAATTGCGCCCTCCAGTGGCTTAAGAAGTCAAAATCCAAGATCGGTTTATATGGCAGCTATATCAAAACATAGACCGATTTGAATCATACTTGGCACAGTTGTTGGAAGTTACACCAAAACACTACGTGCTAAATTTCAGACAAGTCGGATGAGAATTGCGCCCTCTAGAGGCTCAAGAAGTCAAGACCAAAGATCGGTTTATATGGCAGCTATATCAAAACATGGACCGATTTGAACCATACTAGCGCAGTTGATGGAAGTGATACCTAAACACCACGTGCAAAATGAAAGTCAAATCGGAGGAGAATTGCGCCGGACGAATATGGCTAGATCGACTTAAAATGACGATTAAAAATATATATACTCTATGGGGTCTTCGAGGTGTTACAAACAGAATGACGAAATTAGTATACCCCCATCCTATGGTGGAGGGTATAAAAATTAAATACGCATTGTTTCAGTATCAGAGCTTTGCAAAATCCCATCAACTGTCAAATCGAAGAATATTGAACTTCCTAATGCCCGACCCACTTTCCGGAGGGCAACGTAACCCAGAGGTTAACATGTCCGTTCATGACGCCTAACACCGGGGTTCGAAATCAGGCGGGTATGCATCTGGAAAAGGCGAAAGTACACCAGAGCTAAACGCAGAGGCGCAACAGAGCATACATAAAGAGGCATAAACGGCACTCGGGAGCGCCATTGCAAATGCAAATTTTGCTCATGAACATTCCACTAAGGAACAGGTGCAAACTTCTCACATATCAATGAGTGCAGTCCGAAGCAAGTTTTAAGCTCAATGATAAGGGGTCTCCTTTTTATAGCCGGGTCCGAACGGCGTGCCGCAGTGCGACACCTCTTGGGAGAGAAGTTCTTACATGACATACTTCCTTACAAATGTTGCCAGCATTAGGAGGGGAAAATCACTGCTGACAATTTTTTCTGATGGTCTCGCCAGGATTCGAACCCAGGCGTTCAGCGTCATAAGCAGATATGCAAAACTGTGCGTTACGGTGGCCAGCACTCGGGAGCGCCATTATCAAAAGCAAAAGAGAGAAATGGGAAGAACTAAAAGAAGACCTCAACTAAGACCATATTGGGCTGGTATACAAAGTCGTTATGAAAAAGATTGGAACGAAAACTCCAAATATGGAAATGAATCATAAAACAATGCGGAATATTGTAACTACCATATTCCCTGAACACGATCCAAGACCAAACGATTAAAAACATTGAAGTAGAACCACACACTCTCCCATTCACACTCGAAGAGCTCCGACTTTGTCCAAGCCTTCAAACCGGAAAGGCGCCCGGTCCCGACGTATTCGTAGAAGAAGTTGTGAAGATAATCGCCGAAAAACGACCAAAAGTGCTTCTGAACACCTAAAACAGATGTCTGTCGAAAGGAATATTCCTAGAAGAAGGAAATTCGTTGGAGGAAAAAACTCGAGGCGCAACATTAATTCCGTCCATGGACGTCGACAAAAGTTGCGCTTGTGGAAGCAGGCAAACGACTGAAACCTCGTAACAGACCCATCATACTATTGGCCATGCTGGACGTTAAGAATGCCTTTAACAGCCTCAAATGGTTGGACGTTTTACGGGCCATAAAGATGGACTTTAAAGTGCCGAAGTATCTGATGAGGTTCATGGAAGTTTTCACATCCAATGTTCCTTACATGGGCCCGACCTCTGGATCGTCAGCCACGACGGAATACTGAGAATGGAGTTGCCAGTAGACACATTTCTAGTTGTCTGCGTATCCAGGCGACGTTACGGATTAGGCGCAACGGAGTCTACAGCAGGTCATGATCAGAACTAGACTTTGGTTGGAATCCCACTGGCTACAGCTAAAAATGCAGAAGACTTACCTACTACTGCTCACGAGGAAACACATGCCCACAGAGATAGATATGAGGATCGAGGAGCTCGTCTCCGGATCGTCTTACCTACTGGAAGGCAGGTGAAATACTTAGGAGTAAGACTCGACACCGAACTGAAGTTTACAGCCCAGAGGCTGTAATCGGAAACAAAAGCGGCGAAAATAACGGCTCAATTAGGGCGATTAATGACGAACATTGGAGCAGAGCTGGCTAAATATCGATGGCACTTTCGATATATTAATTTTTTGTCTGAATAAAGTTAATTTTTGTTTTGCAAAATTTAACAAAAATAATCGACCCAACACCTATAGAGGGCGCATTTTTCGTCCAATTAGGCAAATAATTTCTTCCATGACTTCCAACTGACTTAATGAAATTTTAGTTTTATTCGGACAGTGCTTCTATATAAATCCTTTTCCTGATTATTACTTTTCTTTTTCGTTTGAAATATAGGTAAAAGGAATATAGCGATAATATCGATACCATCGATATTTATTATTATAAATATCGAAAATATCGACTGTTGTGATTATCGATAGTTTGCCAGCTTTACTTCAAAGTCCCGGAGTATCTAATGAGGATGATGAGAAGTTATTTGAGAGACCAGGTGCTCTTTTACGCATCCACCTAGGGTATGCTGCCAAGGATCCATACTTGCGCCCGACCTCTGGAACGCCAGCAATGACGGAATATTAAGATTTGAGATGCCAGTAGACACATTTCTGGTCGTCTGCGTATCCAGACGACATTGCGGCTGTCATCAAAGCAAGAAATGCGGACTAGGTGCAACGAGGACTACAGCAGGTCATGATCAGAACTAGACATTGGTTGGAATCCCACGGGTTACTGCTGGCAATGCAAAAGACTGAGCCATGCTCACGAGGAAACACACCCCTCCGAGATAGATATGCGGATCGAGTACGTCGTCTTGGCCACTTTAAGGCATGCGAAATACTTATAGACACCGAACTGACGTTTACTGCCCAGACGCAGCAATTAGTAACAAAAGCGGCTCAATTAGTCGATTAATGCCCATCATGTGAGTAAAGCAGGCAAAATATCGATGGCACTATCGCTATTTTATTTTTGATCTGAATATCGATTGATATTTTCCCACCGATACTATATGCAAAATAAGAATCAATCAGTGATCAAAATTGGAAACGGATGGTCATGTCAGTTAGTAAACAGGTAATTAATTTTAAAGATAGCATCTTTATTTAAAAGTTTTGGTTCTTTGGCTCGCTTTATTTGCTTAAATCCTTCGAATAAGGAAAAATCTTAAACTTTTTTTTTCAGTGTATGTGACGCAGGCAATATTTTTGGACAAGGATACTTTCGCAAGTACCTACACAGAAAAGGGAAATGCAGCTCACCATTCTGCATCTACGAGGAACAATAGGTGGTGGATGATGCAGAGCACACAGTCTTTGAAGACTTGACTTGAAGAGCGGATCGGTGAAATAAGAGCAGAAAACCTAATAACGAAGATGTGCAGCAGAGAGGAAAGTTGGAGAGCCGTGACAAATTTTGTCGAAGAAGTAATCTGGCCAAACAAAAGAGAGACATTGACGTCACATCAATGATATAGCGACCGTTAAATACGGAAGACACCTGGACGAAGGAACTCTGAGACGTATGGCGCAAGTGCCACAAGGGGATCCACCTTGAAGTAGATAAGGTGCGATTTAAGCCTGAGAGACCGAGCCCAACATACGGCGAGAAGCAATGGCCATCGTTAAATACATAATGCATTTTTCAACCTTATGCCCAACAAAAATCCTGGCAAGTACATCAGAAAAAACATCCAGCTTTCCAGCGTATTCCCTTCTAATGCTGGCGACATTCATGCGGTATTAAGCTATGTACAAAGTTCTCCCTAATCATTTGAATCAGACACAATCATTCATATGTGAGAAGTTTGCCCTATGTTCCTTAATGGAATGAATGTTCGTGGGCAAACTTGGAATTTGCAATGATTTTATTACAATTTTTGATGAAATTTAAAGAAGAAATCAACTTGCTATACTACAATACAATCACGAACCCTTTAACATTTCTATCGTTCCTGAGCCAGATGTCAAGCAGCAAGTGCATTAATTGCGGGGGAGAATACAAATGGTGGATTAATGCAGAGCACAATACAACAAATGTATATTTCCATGGCTTTGTGAAAGTTGTGTATGTGTGGGTGTACGTACGTACGGTCGTGTATAGTCCTTGTGTTTATGAGTGAACGGATAACACTTTATGATGGACAGAAAGACAATCGTTTAGTAGAACACTTAAGATGATTGCTTTGCTCGTTGCCTGATCCATTGACTGTTTGGTCACAACTGCATTTAATGAGTGTGGCTTTGAGTTTGCGGCGCATTGCTGGTCAATGGCTTTTGGGGGGAAGGGGGTTTATAATCACTTTTCACAGTTTAAAATTTACGAGGATTACAAATTGAAATGCAGCTGCATTTTTGCGATTGAATGCCATACAAATGGATTCAAAATTTTGAAAAACAAAACCTATGCAATTCCATAAAGTCTATCTTGTATATAAAATTCAATTTGTGTTTGTTTGTTCCGTATAGACTCAAAAACAGATGAACCAATTACCTTGAAATTTTCACAGATTGTGTAGGTTGGTCTGGAAGAAAACATAGGCCTTATAATTTTTTGATATCTGGAGGGGGCGGACCCTCCCCCTTAACCCTAATGTACTACCCAAAAATAAATGTGGACCGATCGGGACAATATGGGATTTAAATGAAAGGTATTCAAGAGTAAAGTACGAATTTCATAATAAAAGTTGGTCCAAGTACCTTGGGGGCCGCCCCAGCCCCAAAACCCCTTAAAATAGGTTTATTTGGCGATCATGCCAATATGGGAATCAAATGAAAGGTATTCGGTAGTAGATTACGAATATGGTCAGAAAGTAGGAATAGGCTTTATAATTTATTGATAGCGGAAGGGGGCGGACCCTCCACCGTTACCCCAAAAACACCACCTAAAATCAAAAGTGGACCGATAAGGACAATATGGGAATCAAATGAAAAGTATGTGGGAGTAGATAACGAATCTGGCATACAAACGTATGTCGAAGTGTAGGTGGTCACCCCTCCCCCACAAAAACCGCCAAAATGGGCACATTAGCCCATATATGGGACTCGGTGTGTTTGTTCCGTATAGACTGAAAAACGGCAGAACCGATTTTCTCGAAATTTTCTCATATTGTTTAGGTTGGTCTGGAAGGAAACATGGATTTTATAATTTTTCAGTATCGGAAGGGGGACGGACTCTCCCCCTTATGCCAAAAACACAACCCAAAACCAAAAGTGGACCGATCGGAACAATATAGATATCAAATGAAAGGTATTGGAGAGTAGAATACGAATATGGTATTAAAATTTGAGTCTAAGTACCTATCGGGCCGTCCCAACACCAAAACTCCCCCAAACTGACATATTGGACGTTCATTTCAATATGGGGCTCAAATGAAAGGTATTCGGGAGAAGATTTCGAATCTGGAAGATCGAATCAGATCGTAGTATAGGAATAACGCCACCCCTCAAAAACGCCATTAAACTTATTTTGACTATTTGATACTTGGCTGAAATGATTTTCTTAAAATTTTCATAGATTGGGTAAGTTTGTTTGGAAGGATAGGCTAGATAATTTTAAGATGTCGGGTGGAGGCGGACCCTCCCCCTTTCCCCAGAAACGCCACCCATATCCGAAAGTGGTCCGATGGGCACAATAAGGATATTAAATTAAAGGTATTGGAGACCAGAAAACGAATATGGTATTAAAATTTGGGTCCAAATTTGTCCAAATTTAGGGGAGTGCCAAGGGGCGCTCGGACCACCTAGGGCCTTGAAATTTTGCACATGATATAACACATCGCCTTTAAGCATATGGAATTTCAAACAGCAATCTCCATCCGTTCTCAAATGACATATTTTTATTAGTTTTTTGGTATCTATCCCAATGTGTTTCTATCCATCACGACAAGAGACATGGAAGCGACACTAAAGAACGTAAACTGCGGCAAATGATAAGAGCAAATGACTGAGTCGACTCTTGCAGTTGCAACCTAAGATGCACAATGAGAAGAAATATCTCAGTGCAAGTGTATATGGACGTAAATGATATAGTAGTGAACATCTATGGTAAAATATCGGTGAAATATCTATGGATGGGATCAGGTACAAAGCATACCAAATCTGGTATACGCGGCAAAGGCCGTTAAGATATGGGGGTAAAGTAGGTTGGCCCCTCTCTAGCAAGCACAGACTCTTAACATCCTCCAATTGGGTGCCCTGGACACTACAATTGGCATACCATGCGAAATCCCTGTCTCGGTACAGAGCACGGTAGCTCTTAGGGTTATACCATCCTACCGTTTGCCTCGAAATAACCGGAATAGTTCCAATAGACTTACAGGTCACAGGGCGGGCAGGGCACAACACAGCGAGATGTAACTCCCAGATTTGAGGGAGATGCAAACGGAACATACACGGGCCATACGAGAGGAAACCATCCTGAGGCGGCAACATATGAATGAGATCCGTGGCTGGTGTATGCGGTGACGCCACCTTTATTTATTAGGCGCTGAAAGTTTCAGATGATGTAGAGCACATTTTTTTTCACTCCTTAGGCTCGGCAAGCCAAGTTAAACCAAAGGCCTACAGACCTATAAACCTTACATCCTTTCTACTCAAAACTATGGAACGTATTGTGAATACCATGAAAGGTTAGGTTAGGTTAGGATAATGCCAAGACCTTAGTCGTCTAGACATCCACGTCAGTCACATTGAGGTCCATTGTGATGCCTCAACTTCCCTCTTTTCTCAGTTTAAAAAGCAAACTCCTTGATCCTGCACGGATTTACGCCTCTCAATTCTTCTAGTGCCTCAAAGAAAAAAGAACCCAGTATCCTGGTTCTATTTTAACTTAAAGCAGGACATTGACAAAGAAAGCTGTCCTCCAAAGCGTCGATCTCATGACACCACCGACGGATGTCATGAATCGGACTGCACTCATTGATATGTGAGAAGTTTGCCCCTGTTCCTTAGTGGAATGTTCATGGGCAAAATTTGCATTTTGCATGTCCTGTTACGATAACCATATTTAGATGTGCCTTTTCCATTGACAACTGGCTATCTATGTTTGATTTCGAGCGTTCATCCCCTAGAAGCTTCGTTTGTTCACACCCGGCGGTTGAATTCCAGCGATTTAACCATGTATCCTTATAACGCTAGTATATCCAATATTGGCACAAGACTTAATCCCGATCTCGCAAGCATGTCCGCTCTCTCATTTCCTATTATATCCCTACGTCCGGGAATCCAGCATAAAGCCAGATTACTATTCCTCTGAAGGCAGTTTAAGATTTCTTGACAGTAACCCAAAACCTTAAATCTTATACTCGTGCGAATTAAAGCCTTCAATGTTGCTTGACTATCGCTGTAGTTATAGATGTTAGATCGCTCAACATCTCTGGATAGGACAATCTCTGCCGCCCTATGTCAAGATCGGGGGAGACTGCTCTACGCGAAGTTCTGCATAAAATAGACGAATCCTTCTTTCCTTTGAAGTGTAACATTTAGGAGCGTACCTAGAAGGCTCGCAGATCTTGGGCACTATGTTGACGAGCCATATACTGGAAATGGGGCCTGAATCCGAGGATAGTTTGGTAGACTGTGATGGAGAAAAAGGATAATACAACAGTTTCAGAGAACCTGTTGCCCTGCCATAGGCTCAACGAATAGAACCACTCCCCCCACTAGGGCACTGGAAACTATTCTAGTTTCCGACCAGTAGAATAACATATTAAGTATGAGGCAGCCACTGCGGCTATGAGACTTAAGACGATGGGAGAATGGATAGAGGATAGGAGCAGGTCATACCATCGCGGTGTAATCGAGGCGACGATAGGAAACCTGGAAGGAATGGAAGAGCTTTCTGATCGAATACCAGAGGCGACACTTGAGGTCGAGTGCGAAGCAGCCACTGCGGCTAGGAGACTTAAGACGACGGGAGTATGGATAGAGGATAGGAGCAGGTCATACCATCACGGTATAATCGAGGCGACGATAGGAAACCTGGAAGAATCGAATACCAGAGACGATCGAGTGCAGAGAGGGCGAGTGCGGGGCACTGCTGCCAGCGGCACAGTCTTGAATTGACAGAACTGCCATTAGGAAGTTAATGTTGTAAAAAGGGATCGAAGAGAACAGAGAGCGCTTCGGTAAGAGTCTTCAAGTGTAAGGAGATTATCTCCATTTCAGAGCATGGCACTATCCGCATTGTTTGTATGCCGGGCCACAGCTGAATAACAGGGAATGAGAAAGCAGATGATTTGGCAGTGAAGGTCAGGGAACTTCCGTCAATAAACTTGGATAAATCGAAGGCTTTCGGGTCAACGCAGTTCGAGTTAAGGGCTTGGGCGACGAACGCGCATTTAATACTGCGGAATAGCGAAACGGTCGGTAGGGAGACGAAAATCCTATGGGGAGATCCGGATGGAAAAGGAAGTAAAAAGGAGGTTCGGAGCTTTCAGTATTATTACGGGACACATAGGACTACGAGCTCACTTATACAAAACAGGTGCGGCAAGTGATAGCATGTGAAGGATACGTGGGGATGATGATGAGACTTTGAAGCGTTTCCTATATCATTGCCCGGATTTGGCGGCGAACAAACACCGGCACTTAGGTGGAGACACCATAGCAGACAAGAAACGGTTGTTTTGGAAAACAATTAGGAATTTTATTAGTAATACAGACTTAGATTTTCTTTTTCGAGGTTACTTTTTAGTATTTAGAGCAGACAGCAAGCCAATTACCGTCTTATGTATAACTGGCTATATATCCATTGTGTCTTGGGGCGAATTAATCTGGATTTGGGCGCCTTCTCTTTTCAACCTAACCTAGGCTAAATCTATCAACATATAAATCCATTCTATTTTTACAATGAATTGAAACCTGAAGCATTTCCGTTCTACCAACTACAGTTATTGTAATCCTTAGCTTAACTAAAACAACCACACTACCCAAATGGAGTTCAGCCAAATCCTCTATTCCCCCAAAAAAAAAAGGCAACATTTTAATATTACATTTAAAGTGTTCGCAAAAAACTCTTCCTTCATTTCTCGCCCCCATCACTTAGGAGTAGATTTTAGAGCTTATTTTAGACAGTATCTCTGTCTGTACTCCTTTTAATCCAGAATTACGCGCTTGTGCATACGACAACATATGATGATTATACACATCTGTGAGTATCTGTGTATGTGTGTGTGTATGAGTCAGTTTCTGTGGAGTTGGATTTAGGAGGGCATTAGTATTCTAACACCATTTAATTTATACTCACTTGGTTTAATTGCTCGCCATCCTGAGGCAATCGTTCTACTTCTATACATTTGGCTATGTACAGCAAACGTCAAAAAGAGGTAACCACATGAACAGGAGAAGGAAGGAAGATGCCTTATAGTTTCTACCGTTGAATCATTCAGATCGCTTTTACCTTCGCAAGCCCAAAGCCCACCCGGGTGGGATCTTCGATTTTCAAACATCAATAACTTTGCGAATTGTTATACCCACCACCTTAGGATGAGGGTATACTAATCCAGTCATTCCGTTTGTAACACCTCGAACCCAAAAGGTATACAAATATATTCTGGATCGTCTCGACATTCTGAGCCGATCTAGCCATGTCCGTCCGTCCACCCGTCTGTCAAATTAACGAATGCGGTCGAATGCGTAAAGCTAGCCGGTTGAAATTTTGCGCAGATACTAAATATTGATGTAGGTTGTTGTTGTTGTCGTCGTAGCCACATTTTCATGTGGAGGTGGCTATCCTCGTCAAGCTCCTGTCGGTAAGCAAGTTAGTTCCAGTCTAAAGGACCAATCGCCGCGGGAACAGGTTGGCCATTGGTTATTTAAAGGCGCCAATAACTCGCCTTGTCTTGTCAAGCATCATAGGCACTCAGTATTTGTGCAAGAGCCGATGGCGCCCGGCCTCTCACTGAGACTCTGCTCGATACCGCTGATTGTCCGCGACTGCCGTTGCAGCTACTCCGTACGGAGCATTCCACTATCCGCAACCTGTGAACGTGCCCGGTAGCTCGCAGCTAAGCTTCTCGTGACAGCAATGAACACCACACAAATTGGAGCTCAATGTCTCAGCCTGTGTGGTGCTCACAGCTATCCCGTGTCGGGACAAATGTAGGTCGATGGGAATTGCAAATGGGCCATATCGGTTCGGATGTAGCTGTCATATAAACCGATCTCCCGATTAGACTTCTTGAACCTGTGGAAACCGCAATTTTTGTCCAATTTGGCTGAAATTTTGCACATAATGGTATGTTATGACTTCCAATAACTGTGCCAAGTATGGTCTGAATCGGTATATAACCTAATCTAGCTCTCATACAAACCGATCTCCGATTTGAGCTTTAGAGCCCTTATAAGCCACGACTTTTGTCCGATTTGGCTTAAATTTTGCACATAGTGCTCTCGTATGACTTCCAACAACTGTTTTTATACCCACCACCGTAGGATAGGGGATATATTCATTTAGTCATTCCGTTTGCAACACATCGAAATATCAATTTCCGACCCTTCAAAGTATATATATTTCGCATCGTCGTAAAATTCTAAGACGATTTAACGATGTCCGTGTGTCAGTCTGTCTGTCCGTCAGTTTGTAATCACCTTCAAACATCGAGATATTGAGCTGAAATTTGGCATTGATATGTCTTTTTGGTGCACGCTAGTTAAGTTCTTGAACGGGGTAAATCGGACCAAATTTGGATATAGCTGCTATATAGACCTATTTTTCGATAAAGGGTCTATTGCCCATAAAAACTTTATTTTTCATCCGATTTGGCTGAAATTTTGAAGCACTCAGTAGTTTAAGGCTTCCCGACAACTGACCCAAATATGGTTCAGGTCGGACTATATTTAAATATAGCTACCATATAGACCGATCTCTCGATAAAGGGTCTGAAGCCCATAAAAGTTTTATTTATTACACGATTTCGCTGAAATTTGAAACAATGAGTTATTTTTATCCTCCCGACAACTGACTCAAATATGGTTCAGATCGGACTATATTTAGATACAGCTGCTATATAGACCGATCTGCCGATAAAAGGTCTGAAGACCATAAAAGCTTTATTTATTACCCGATATCGCTGAAATTTGAAACAGTGGGTTATTTTAAGCCTCCCGACACCCGACCTAAATATGATTAAGATCGGCCTATGTTTAGATACAGCTGCCATATAGACCGATCTCCCGATAAAGGGTCTGAAGCCCATAAAAGCTTTATTTATTACCCGATTTCGCTGAAATTTAAAACAGTGGGTTATTTTAAGCCTCCCGACATCTGACCTAAATATGGTTCAGATCGGACTATGTTTAGATATAGCTGCCATATAGACCGATTTCCCGATAAAGGGTCTGAAGTCCATAAAAGCTTTATTTATTACCCGATTTCGCTGAAATTTTAAATAGTGGGTTATTTTAAGCCTCACGACATATGACATCTGAATATGTTTCAGATTGGACTATATTTGGATATAGCTGTCGATCTCCCCATAAAGGGTCTGACGGCCATAAAGCTTTATTTTTTATCCGATTTCGCTGAAATTTTAAACAGTAAGTTTTTCTAAGCCTTCCGACATCCACCTTAATATGGTTCAGATCAATTTGTAATTGGATATACCTGCCAAAAAGACCAATATTTTGTTCTACAAAGTTGAATATTGACATATATATTAGACCACTCAATGCCCGTGTCGGGGTGGGTGCTTTAGTTATCCACCGGATTGTGACGAAATGGAGTTTACATATATATCTGAGGTGGTGGGTATCCAAAGTTCGGCCCGGCCGAACATAATGCCGTTTTACTTGTTACTTCTCATTTTCGTTTGAAGTATAGGTGATGGGAAATTAACAATAGTATCGATATTTATTATTAGAAATATCGAAAATATCGAGTGTTGCGATTATCAAAAGTTTGGCAACTTTAATAACCAACGCTGAACATTTTTTTCTGATGTTCTCGCCAGAATTCGAACCCAGGCGTTCAGTGTCATAAGCGGACATGATAATCTCAGCTCTACAGTGGATTACAAAAAATATTTATGTATGTATTGAAGAAACTAGAGGGGAACGCCCCACCCAATTCCCCATTGAACGGGCATGTTGAGCGTTCGGGATAGCATGGGACTCAAATAAATGGTATTTTGTGGTGGAATAAGAATCTGATTTGAAGATATGGGGCCAGAGTCTGAGGGACGCGCCACATCAACTACAAATAAAGGAACTTAATTTAAAGGTAATTAAGAAGAGATTACGAATCTTACACCCAAATTAGAGATATGTTCCTTCTGGAGAGATCTGTCTCAACTCATATTGAAAATTTTAGCGAAATTAGATGAAAAGCAGCTTATATCCAAATATGGACAGATGTGGATCTTATTTGAGAAGTTCATTATAACTCAGTATTTCAATTTACATTCAAAAAGTTATATCGAGATATCGGTCAATATATCCACTTGTATATATAAGTGACCCGATTGAGCCCGATCAAGTATATATTCGGCGTTAGGACCAACGAGTTTGAAAGGCAGTAGGCATTTCAAGGGTTGTATAGCATTTTCATAGTTGTATAGCCACATTTTTGTTCATCGGTTTCGCCTGATTTTAGCCTTTTATAACTTTTTTTTGATACTCCCTGTATGTAAGAGTGGGAGTAAGTACTTTCCAGTTTTGGCCTGGCTGCATATGTGATACTTTTATGGGACTCCATAAGTTTCGTGCTGTGGTGTTTGCGCTAATGTCTGCAGTAGTGGTAGTAGTTAAATTAGCAGATGCCTTCAGAGAACTAGCAAAACTCCAACTGAAATGTGTTTTGTCCGTCAGACGAGTATGGGTGACCGTGTTTTTCGTTTTTCCAAGATTTGATTTCAACAAACACACAAAATGTCGAGAAAAAAGTGTAGTTAGGAGAAATTAATTTCAATTTGCATTGATGTATATGTGTGTGTGTGTGTGTTAAATACCTCTGATTTGAATTTCATTTGACTATCGTATTATGCTACCCAAAAACCGTAGTGGAATAGTTAAATAAAACTTTTTAATAATAATAGAATAATTCATGAAAACATTTTTTTTGACATTTTAAAAACTTGTTTTTTTTTAACTGTTAAATTAAATTAATTTTACTGCGTTATCGGATTTAGGTACTCACAATTATTTGTGATAATTATTTGAAATGTATACCCATTTGATCCCTTATTATCGCTGGTGGCAATTCAATTTAATGAAATAATTTCGCAAATAGGCTTAAGATTATTGGGATCGTGGCGTCATGCAACACACACAAATTCTATGTAATCGTTAAAAATTCAAATTAAATATGAATATTTAGTATACTGCGGTTGATGGTTTTGTGCCTGCAATTAAATTGCCAATGGCAATTTTGTAATTTGAAATTAAGGCAAAAAAAAAACTAAATCTAATACGCAGTCCTTTTGCTATACTCGTACACTATAATTATAGTGTAGGAATTCAGGGTATTGTATAAGCATAAGGGAAAGGTAAAGATGGTAAGCTTTGAGTGCACCCTTAATTCAAGCCTCCATCTACGCCGTACTACCACTAATCCATGGATGAGTTAAAACATGAATTATTCAGACAGTGAAGTCCTAAAACAAACACAAATTCTATGTAATACCCACTACCTCGGGTACCCACCAGATCGGTCCATATGGCAGCTATATCTAAATAATGTCCGATCCAAACCATATTTGGGGCGGATGTCGGGAGACCTTAAACTACCAACTGTTTTAAATTTCAGCGAAATCGGTTAAAAAATAAAGCTTTTATGGGCTTCAGACCCTTTATCGGCAGATCGGTCTATATGGCATCTATATCTAAATATACGCCGATCAGAACCATATTTGGGTCAGATATTGGTAGGCCTTAAACTACTCTCTGTTTCAAATTTCAGCCAAATGGGATAAAAAATAAAGCTTTTATGGGCTTCAGACCCTTTATCGGCAGATCGGTCTATGTGGCAGCTATATCCAAATATAGTCCGATCTGAACCATATTTGAGTCAGATATAGGGAGGCCTAAAACTACTCACTGTTTAAAATTTCAGGAAAATCGGATGAAAAATGAAGTTTTTATGGGCATTAGACCCTTTATCGGAAAATCGGTCTATATAGCAGCTATATCCAAATATGGTCTGATTTGGCCCGTTCAAGAACGCTCGAAGTTGAGAGGCCTGAAATTACTCACTGTTTTAAATTCCAGCAATTCCAGCGAAATCGGTTAAAAAATAAAGCTTTAACGGGCTTCAGACCCTTTATCGGCAGATCGGTCTATGTGGCAGCTATATCCAAATATAGTCCGATCTGAACCATATTTGAGTCAGATATAGGGAGGCCTAAAACTACTCACTGTTTAAAAATTCAGCAAAATAGGATGAAAAATGAAGTTTTATGGGCATAAGACCCTTTATCGGAAAATCGGTCTATATAGCAGCTATATCCAAATATGGTCCGATTTGGACCGTTCAAGAACGTTCGAAGTTGAGAGGCCTGAAACTACTCACTGTTTCAAATTTCAGCCAAATGGGATAAAAAATAAAGCTTTTATAGGCTTCAGACCCTTTATCGGCAGATCGGTCTATGCGGCAGCTATATCTAAATAAAGTCCGTTCGGATCCATATTTGGGACAGATGTCGGGGGGCCTAAAACTACTCACTGTTTAAAATTTCAGTAAAATCGGATGAAAACTGAGTTTTTATGGGCATTAGAGCCTTTATCGTAAAATCGGTCTATTTAGCATCTATATCCAAATATGGTCCGATTTGGCCCGTTCAAGAACTTAACCAGCGTGCATCAAAAAAACGTATCTGTGCCAAATTTCAGCTCAATATCTCAATTTTGAAGCATGTAGAGTGATTACAACAGACGGATGGACAGACACACGGACATCGTTAAATCGTCTTAGAATTTTACGACGATCCGAAATATATATACTTTGTTAGGTCGGAAATAGATATTTCGATGTGTTGCAAATGGAATGACTACATGAATATACCCCCTAAGGTGGTCCTAAGGTGGTGGGTATAATAAGAAAGAAACTCCTTTTAATTCTCTTCAAATGGAGACATTTTTATTTATAGTCCCATAGAATCATTCAGTTTAAGCGTTTTATGTTTACCTAACCCATTATCGGTCCACTTGACACGTAGGTACAGGTTCCTTCATCTTCTTCTTTTAATAATCCGGGTTTTCTGCACACCACACCTCCATGAAGTCTTGTACAACATTCCGAGGTTTTAGTGCACTGTAAAAATAGACAAAAGAGTATAGACTTTGCAACCACATATATTTTGGGAAAATTTTACCGTTTTTCCGTGTGCCACGCATTCTCCATGCACCTGGCCAATTACAAAAAGAACTTGGAAAATAAGAGCGAACAACAAAGCAAACTTCATGTTGTTGAAGGTTTGAAAATTTTAAATCAAAATCAAAAAATTGAAGAAGAAAGTTACTTCAGGTGTGTAATATCTACCAGATGGTCTTGGCTTATATATGTTCACAAAAGCCAGTCTACCCAAGTCTGAGTAAGGGAATGGCATTGTGCCTTGCATAATTGGGCAATTAAAACAAACAAAAAAAAAACACTCGTGCTTAAAATTTAATTTAGCAAAAAGTCGCAAATTTTAATGCAACCCAATGTCTTGGAAGGGGACTTATCAATTCATAGTCATATTATGGCGACATTGTCATACCGTCCCACCGGTATGACAATGTGCCTGATTGAAGCTCTTAATTTACTTTTACTCTTTAGTTGGTCGTTACGGTAAATTTGTTCCTCTAAGCAGAATGTGGAATAGATTTCCAAGCGCCATGATTGCGCTCCTTCTCTAATCTCTGATGCCTAATTTCGAGGGGCCATTTTCACTCCATCAAAGTAAACACCCTTTCGATACAATCCGATGAAAATTGGATAACTTAAGCACCCAAATTCGGTACGGACATTGAGTGGTCTTATAAATATAAGTCATTGTTGAATTTTGTATTTAAAATTTCAACAAAATCGGTTAATAAATAAAGCTTTTATGAGCTTCAGACCCTTAACCGGCATATCGGTCTATATGATCTAGATACAGTTCTATTTTTACCATATTTGGCCTAAAACTACTCACTGTTTCAAATTTCAGTGAAATTGGACAAAAAATAATGCTTTTATGGGCTTCAGACCCTTTATCGGAAGATCGGTCTATATAACAGCTATATCGAAATAAAGCCCGATCCAAACCATATTTGGGGCGGATGTCGGGAGACCTAAAACTACCAACTGCTTCAAATTTCACCAAAATCGGATAATAAATAGGGCTTTTATGGGCTTCAGACCCTTTATCGGTAGATCGGTCTATATGACAGCTATATCTAAATATAGTCCAATCTAAAGCATATTTGGGTCAGATGTTGGTAGACCTAAACCACTACTCACTGTCTCAAATTTCAGCCATATCGGCTAAAAAAAATAAAGCTTTTATGGGCTTCAGAACCTTTATCAGCAGATCGGTCTATATGGCAGCTATATCTAAATATAGTCCGATCCATATCCATATCCATCCATATTTGGGTCAGATGTTGGTAGACCTAAAACTACTCACTGTCTTAGATTTCAGCAAAATCGGTTAAAAAATAAACCTTTAATGGGCTTCAGACCCTTTATCGGCAGATCGGTCTATGTGGCAGCTATATATAAATATAGTCCGATCTGAACCATATTTGGGTTTAATGTTAGGAGTCCTAAAACTACTCACTGTTTCGAATTTCAGCGAAATCGGTTAAAGAATAAAGCTTTTATGGGCTTCGGACCCTTTATCGGCAGATCGGTATATATGGCAGCTACAGCTAAATATAGTCCGATCTGAACCATATTTGGGTTAGATGTTGGTAGGCCTAAAACTACTCACTGTTTTAAATTTCAGCCAAATCGGTTAATAAATAAAGCTTTTATGGGCTTCAGACCCTTTATCGGCAGATCGGTCTATATGACAGCTATATCTTAATATGGTCCGATCTGAAACTTTGTATAATAAAGATATCCCATTTTCATCGGATTGTGACGAAAGGGGGTTTACATATATATAACCGAGGTGGTGGGTATCCAAAGTTCGTCCCGACCGAACTTAATGCCTTTTTATACCCTCCACCATAGGATTGGGGGGTATACTAATTTCGTCATATTGTTTGTAACTACTCGAAATATTCATTTGAGACCCCATAAAGTATATATATTCTTGATCGTCGTGACATTTTATGTCGATATAGGAATGTCCGTCCGTCCGTCTGTCTGTCGAAAGCACGCTAACTTCCGAAGGAGTAAAGCTAGCCGCTTGAAAATTTGCACAAATACTTCTTATTAGTGTAGGTCGGTTGGTATTTGGTATTGTAAATGGGCCATACCGGTCCATGTTTTGATATAGCCGCCATACCGATTTTGCACGACGTGTTTTGTTATGATATACAACAACTGTGCCAAGTATGGTTCAAATCGATCCATAACCTGATATAGCTGTCATATAAACCGATCTTGGGTCTTGACTTCTTGAGCCGCTAGAGGGCGCAATTCTTATCCGATTTGAATGAATTTAGGCACGTAGTATTCTGTTATGATGTCCAACAACTGTGCCAAGTATGGTTCAAATCGGTTCATAACCTGATATAGCTGTCATATAAACCGATCTGGGGACTTGACTTCTTGATCTTCTAGAGGGCGCCATTCCTATCCGATTTGGCTGAAATTTTACATGACGTATTTTATTTTTCCTTTCAACAACTGTGTCAAATAAGTTTCAAATCGGTTCATAACCTGATATAGCTGTCATATACACCAATCTGGGATCTTGACTTCTTGAGCCTCTAGAGGTCGAAATTATTATCCGATTTGCCTGAAATTTTGTACGACGGATTCTCTAATGACCATCAACATACGTGTTTGTTATGGTCTGAATCGGTCTATAGCCCGATACAGCTTCCATATAAATCGATCTCTCTATTTTACTTCTTGAGCCCCCAAAGGGCGCAATTCTTATTCGAATTGGCTGATTTTTTACACAGGTCTCCAACATATAATTTAATTGTGGTCCAAGCCAAACCATATCTTGATATCGCTCTAATAGCAGAGCAAATCTTTTCTCATATCCTGTTTTGCCTAAGAAGAGATGCCGGGAAAAGAACTCGACAAATGCGATCCATGGTGGAGGGTATATAAGATTCGGCCCGAACGAACTTAGCACCCTTTTACTTGTTACTTGTTTTTATTTTTTTTTTTTTTGTTTACGAGCGTTTTGCGTTCTATACTCCATGGCGGATTCTTCCTTCCAGCCTAGATTAAGCTTTGGACAACACGTTAAGATCGGCCGGATCGAATCTTATATACCCTGCACCATGGATCGCATATGACAAGTTCTTTATAAGACTTTTTCAAATATGTAAGATTTATAGCAAGTAATAGCGCCATACCTATAGCGCCATCTAGAGGCTAGGCAGTCAAAGCGCAAAATTGGTTTAAATGGATCATACTTGGATTCATGAAAGTTTTCAGCCAAATGGGAAAAGAATTGCGCACTCTAGAGGCTCAATACGTCAAGTGGGGAAATAGGCAGCTGTAACAGGTTATGGACCGATTTTGACCATCCCAACTAACCTACACTAATAAGAAGTATTTGTGCAAAACTTCAAACGCTTAGCTTTACAGATTAGCTAGACAGACGGACGGACGAACAACTAAGAATGTCAAGACGATCCAGAATATTTTAACTTTGTTGGATCTTAGATCAATATTTCGATGAGTCACAATGAGGATATACCAAGTTTGTTTCGACAGATCAAACACTCTGATGAAATGCGAGGCCATAAAGCTTTGCGTTAGTAAGCCTAACTCACTACCAACTAGGAGTAACATATACAACAATAATGCAGCAGAAATTTTGAAATGATTGGACGACATTCGTTGGAACTTAGCTTTCGTTATAATTCATTCATTCTGTATTTCAGACTTTAAGATAAACTTGATGACATATTCAATACACTTAAGGATGCAAATTTAAGAAAGGCAAACTTTCCTTAATCTTATCACATCTCATGTATGTTTTAATCGCAAATAGCATGCACTTTTCTTAATTGGGTCCAGCTTTGTTACTCATGCCTTTGTATAAATTTCATTTTAAATTTTTCAGCTGCCATAAAGTTGGATACTTAATTTTAGTTTACTAACAAGCAAGCACCCATACACATACACATGTGCATACTCGTACATATGGGAATGAAATCCTTTTTTGGAATTAAAATAAACTTTAATAAAGCAATGGGAGAAAAAATAAATAAACAAACAAACTATGCAAAAGGTTATGTTTACTTGGTACTCATTTAATAATTTCCCAACATGCCCCAGACAGTCATCAGGAGGCAGTGAGTAAATGGCGCCCGATATCAGGTGCAGTTGTAAAGTTCTCTGCAAAAGTCAAACTTTCTCCAAAAGTTGCCCAAGAAAACCGAGAACTTGTTAAACTTGTTATAGCCGAAAACCTTGAAAGCTTCAGTTGCAACTATTTAAGTTGGCTGTTGCAAGGTTTTCACTCTTACCAATTTGGAAAATGTGATATATATCACTGTCATGAAATGCGTCACTCACACACTTGCATAAGCATACTCGGAGTAAAGCGTAAATGAAATTGCAAAGAAACGCAAAGGAAGGTATTTTTAACATGCAAACCTAACGGTTGTATGAAACAAATACTCATACACTGGAAAAGGGCTTAAAAAAGGTTGTTTTTGAAACGGGACTAGGATTGCTATAAATTTACACAATATCTTTATTTTTTTCACGTAGCCAACACGCAGGGGATGTCCCCTATATACGAAGTGCATTGCGTTGGCAATTAGAAAAGTTTAGGGTTGGAGGGGCGAAAGAGGGAGTAGTGTTTATTGATATTAGTCTCAAAGTTCTGAACGTCAATGTTGGTGGGAAAGACATTAGCCGTAAGTCGATTCCACATACGAATGGTTCGGGCAAAAAAAAATGAATTTTCTCCGTAATGCATGGTTCGGTCGACTGGCCAATCAATTACAAACGGATGTGAGTTCCTGGCAAGTCTTGCATTCCTAGTGAACATCCTAACGTCAGGGATGAGTAGACGAATATCCCTGGAATAAACGCCATGAAAATAACGATAGAGCAATACAACGCTACCCACATTCCGACGATGTTCAAGGGAAGCAATAGAGTTGGATACCATACTGTCTCCAATCAACACCATCGCTCTGCGTTGAACCCGGTCAAGTAGCATCAAGGATGAGTTTGGAGCTCCTGCCCATATATGAGAGTCCTGATGTAGGTAGTATAGATATTGTGAAGATTCGGCTTAAGAAAGCCCAAAAACTTGTATGCTTCTTTCGACACTTCGAATACGTGTTTTGACCAACGGACATCACATTGTATCTTCATGCCCAGAACATCAAGAGCATCTGACTGCTCAATATTTATACCGTCGATAGATATCGACGATTGAAGTGGATCAGTGAATCGCTTGTGAGGCAAGAAACAGCACTGCGTCTTCTGTGCGCTAAAGTCTACTCTGTTCATTCTACCCCACTCGGAAATGGCCAACAAATCCTGGGAGAGCGTCTCATCCATAATGCGCCTCCTGTCCACAATTTCTTGAGGACTGGGCCCATGGTCGAATGAATATGAATGACACAGACTACTGTCATCGGCAAATGAGTAGACTGGATTCGAAGTCTGACCAAATAGATCGTCAATGAAAATAAGAACAAGTAAAAGCGTGCTAAATTCGGCCGGGCCGAATCTTACATACCCTCCACCATGGATCGCATTTGCCGAGTTCTTCTCCCGGCATCTCTTCTAAGGCAAAAAAGGATATAAGAAAAGATTTTGCTCTGCTATTATTATATATATAGACCTGTGTAAAATGTCAGCCAATTCGAATAAGAATTGCGCTCTTTGGGGGCTCAAGAAGTAAAATAGAGAGATCGATATATATATGGGAGCTGTATCGGGCTATAGACCGATTCAGATCATAATAAACACGTATGTTGATGGTCATGAGAGGATCCGTAGTACATAATTTCAGGCAAATCGGATAATAATTTCGACCTCTAGAGGCTCAAGAAGTCAAGATCCTAGATCGGTTTATGTGGCGGCTATATCAGGTTAAGGACCGATTTGAACCATACTTGGCACAGTTGTTGGATATCATAACAAAACACGTCGTGCAAAATTTCATTCTAATCGCATAAGAATTGGGCACTCTAGAGGCTCAAGAAGTCAAGACCCAAGATCGGTTTATATGGCAGCTATATCAGGTTATGGACCGATTTGAAACATACTTGGCACAGTTGTTGGATATCATAACAAAACACGTCGTACAAAATTTCATTCTAATCGGATAAGAATTGCGCACTCTAGAGGCTCAAGAAGTCAAGACCCCAGATCGGTTTATATGGCAGCTATATCAAAACATGGACCGATATGGCTCATTTACAATACCAACCGACCTACACTAATAAGAAGTATTTGTGCAAAATTTCAAGCGGCTAGCTTTACTCCTTCGGAAGTTAGCGTGCTTTCGACAGACAGACGGATGGACAGACGGACGGACATGGCTATATCGACATAAATTGTCGCGACGATCAAGAATATATATACTTTATGGGTTCTCAGACGAATATTTCGAGTAGTTACAAACAGAATGACGAAATTAGTATACCCCCCATCTTATGGTGGAGGGTATAAAAAGGGAAGGGGAAAGCACAGAGCCTTATGGCACATCTGCGGTCAATGTATACTCTGATCTGATGAGAACCCATCTACAACAAACTCGTATAGTGCGATCTCTGAGAAAGCTCGATAGAAATCTAAATCTACCGACTCCAAAAGTGCCAAGCTTTGATAAAAGTGCAACGTGCCAAACCCTATCAAATGCCTTGGAGATATCCAGAGCCACGACCTTACTCTCACCAAACTTGTGGATGGAGCGAGACCATCGTTCCGACAAAAATGCTATTAGGTCTCCCGTAGAGCGATTTCTGCGGAACCCATACTGTCTGTCGCTAATAAGGCCATTGGACTCTAAGTATCTGACAAGATGATGGTTTACCATACTCTCCATAACCTTGGAGAGCGCGGAGTATATCGCAATTGGCCGGTAATTCGCAGGGTTGTTCGCCCCACTTTTTTGGGCATGGGCTGAACGTTCGCAACCTTCCAAGGCGCTGGGAAAACACCCGCACGGTAAGCAAGGTTGAAAAGGTTGCGTGGTGGACGAGCAAGCGTCGAAGAATACTTACAAAGAACAAGTGTTGATATACCGTCCGGGCCCGGAGATTCATTAACGTCGAGATCCGCAAGGACCCTTTTAACTCCACATGTTCGAAAGAATATCTGAGGCATCGAACTAGGTACACTATCAATCACGGGGAGTGGTTGATTGCTAAACGGCAATGAAGAATTTCCTGCAAACATTTCAGCCAGAATGAATACCTGATCATCCTTAACAAGAGTTGGGATTGCCGATGGGTTGCTTTTTACTCCTTTTATGAATGACCAAAAAGCTCTGGCTTCCCCTCGGAGAAGCAATAACTTTGACACAAAGACGCTGTTCGTAAAGAAACTTTTCTTGTCTAAGTACTATGGCACACGAAGTTCTTGCCTTTTTGCGCAGCATTTCGGTATTGGCATTTTTGTTCAGACGCCAAGTCCTAAATGGATTCTCTTTTGATCTTACAGCATCTCTGCATTCCCGGTTAAACCAAATCTTTTGATTTAACCGATAAATTTTTAGTCGAAAACAAAATTTCCAATTAAAAAGCTGGAAAAATTCGGGTAGAGTGAACACTCAGTCGAGTGAAGACCTATTTTCCAACTAATAGAGAAGCAATTAAGAAAAAAAAAATAAAAACCGGCCGAATCTTGGGCCACTATTGATTCTACTAAAGTTTATACTATTGGGTTGCCCAAAAAGTAATTGCGGATTTTTAAAAAAAAGAAAGTAAATGCATTTTTAATAAAACTTAGAATGAACCTTAATCAAATATACTTTTTTACACTTTTTTTCTAAAGCAGCTAAAAGTAACAGCTGATAACTGACAGAAGAAAGAATGCAATTACAGAGTCACAAGCTGTGAAAAAATTTGTCAACGCCGACTATATGAAAAATCCGCAATTACTTTTTGGGCAACCCAATAAATTAACTGAGTTACAGGACATACAGCGGTCAAAAAAAGTATTCATCATTAGCAAAATTGATAATAAATTCACTTATTTTGGGTAATTGAAGAAAATTTAAAGTAAACAAATAATGCAGTTTTATGCAATAGTTTATTTTTCGTAATATGTTTTAAAATAAATTCAAAAAATAAATTTAATTAGCGCAAAAAATGCAATTTTATATAATAACACCAAAAACAGAACAAAAAAAGTATTCATCATTGATGTGCTATCATCAAAGTCAAATTCAAATATTATTTGGGAATCCCCCTTTTCTGTTTTATTTAGTAAAGGAGGCTTTGCCCTTGACAGCAAATATTTAATTTCATTGAAAATATAGTTTTTGTCAAAATGGGTCGTAGGCAAAACGAGGTTTCTGATGAGGTAAAAGTTTTGATAATAAAACACCACAGGAATGGTTTAACTCAAAAAACTATCAGTGAAATATTAAATAGACCACGATCTACTATACAATCCATCATCAGAAAGTGGACAGAAACGAAAACTGTTAACAATAAACCAAGATTTGGTCGACCAAAAGCACTTTCAGTTGGAGATGTGCGTTGGCTAGTGCGGCAAGTTCAGAAAACTCCGAAGACAAATGCGACCATTCTTCGTAAAAACACTATGGAATATTTAGGGAAGGAAGTTACTACACAAACAATTCGAAATACACTCAAAAGGCATAGTTACAGAGGAAGAACTGCACGTAAGAAGCCCTTTATAAATAAAATAAACCGAGTGAAAAGGCTAAACTTCGCAAAAATGTATGTAAAACAGCCCGAATCATTTTGGAAAACAGTCATTTTTGCAGACGAGAGCAAGTTTAATCTTTTTGGGTGCGATGGAAAGGTCATAGTGTACAGAAAACCAAATACAGAGCTTGAAGAACGAAACACAGTTGCTACTGTAAAACATGGTGGAGGTGGTTTAATGGTTTGGGGGTGTATGGCGGCTTCAGGAGCGGGAAATCTTGAAATTATTAATGGAGTAATGGATCATAAGTATTACATTGACATTTTAAAGAGGAATTTAAAAGATAGTGCTGTAAAACTTGGGCTTGGTAATAACTTTCAATATTATCAAAATAATGACCCCAAACATTCTGCTTTAAATACCAAGATGTGGATGCTGTATAACTGCCCCAAAGTCATTAAAACTCCTCCTCAAAGTCCCGACTTGAACCCAATTGAACATCTTTGGGAACATCTCGAACGCAAATTGAGAACGCGCAAGTTTTCGAGCAAGAGTCAAATGCAACAGGTGATAATGGAGGAATGGACTAATATAGACCAAAATATAACCGCTAAATTAGTCCAATCGATGTCAAACCGTTTAAAAGAAGTTATAAGACGCGGTGGTCGAATAACAAAGTATTAATTTTTTTAAATTATGTTATTTATTTTTTTGTTTTTTTGCAATGATGAATACTTTTTTTGTTTAATTTTTTGTGTTCAGCTGTAAAATGGCCCTTTTTGTTCCAATAAATACTATTTTTTTCTTTAAAAACAATGAAATTGTGTACATATATATCACACAAGCACTACTGCATCATTAGTTTAATATGTTTTTATTCCAATTGTCTTTTGTAGACTTATTAAAAAAAAAACATTGAATGATGAATACTTTTTTTGACCGCTGTAGTTGTGCTTGCTTATAGACCGGCTCATCAGCTCACATACATATTTGGACCGTACATGGCACGATTGTTCAGAGTCGTAATAAATCACTAGGTACAGCCCAATCTGATCAAAATGGAGGCTTCCAGGGGCTCAAGGTTTCAAATCGGGAGATCGGGTATATTGCAGCTATATCAAAACCTGGACTGTTTAAGCCCATTTACAAGGTATTGAGGATCGCCGACTGTCCACATAAGTCCTGAATTTCGCAGACTGTAAATCTCTTCCCAGAATTTCTTTTGCGGCTATAGTTATGGCACAGGTTTTTGCATGAAAAAATGTACACCTGCCCGGCACTCTCACCGACAAACCGATGTTGTGTGCCTCGGAGTAAACCCACAATCCCTTCCCTGACTCCATCTTGGAGCGAAGATCGTCCGAATACGGGAGTCTAAAATTCTGCAACTTAAATCTCCGATTGAACAGGACCAGCTCTATCGTTCCTGGATTTTTTCTGAATCCATTTCTCGTAGCCCATTTCGTCAGCGACCTTTCCATGCCGCTGATCGTCGACAGGAATTTCCCTCGAAACAGTAGTACGACGTCGTGCGCATATGCGGTCATTTTCACGCCATACCTAATGAGATCCAAAAGGATTTTGTTTTTCGCTACTTTCCAGAGAATCTGTGAGGAACCCGTTCCTCTTGTCACCCGCCTTCTGTAAAAACTATCTCCGAAGTCCGCGTTGATAATCCTGCCAAGTAGCATGCCGTCCAACGTGGCGATGACCATCGACTCTATTTCCACGTTGTTAGATATCCTTTCAATAGTTAGGAAGGCCGCTATCGCCTATTCCTTCAGTTGGAGAGACGTATCGACTACTTGTACCACTACTTCGTGGAGGGCCGTCTCCTCCGTCCTGCCCTTGAGGGATGTATGGTGTGCCCTTAAGGTATGCATTAAGTTATCCGGCGCCAGTCCCTCCGCCGGATAACCATGTCTTCATTGTTAAAAATATTATTTTATTTGAAATCTAAAGACGGACATGGCTAAATCGACTGAGAATGTGAAGACGTTCAAGAATATACATAGCTATGTGTATACTTTGTCAGAATGAGGTCGCCTCGGTAGCCTAGTTGGTAGCGTGCTCGGACTACCAGTTGGAGGGGAGTCGAGGGTTCGATTCCCACTAGAGGCCTGATATGCCACTTCTGTGGTATCACGATGAACTCCAATAGTCTAAGTGAGTCTATTTAGAACCATAGACCACCACGTTATCCTAACCTAACCTAAACTACAAACGGAATAATTATATTATTCCACCCCATGCTACGGTGGAGGCGATGAAAATATGTATTCATCATCCATTTGCAGCAAATTTCAAATAGTTTGATTTATAATCCTTTTATTTCCCATAGAGAAGCTGTTAGCAAATGGATTATTGTAGGTTGGCGTCCACATATAAATTTTTATCCAATATTCACCTCGCTAATCTCGTTTACTTAAAATGTTAGCGAAAACCATAGAATTAAGTACACATACACTTAAGTATGAGCATTTCCGCTGGCATACATATGTTTCATGTATCCATCTCAGCTTCCTTATAAACAAATATGCGTTTATTTGCATTCGGTTGCATTTGAATGTACCGGATGTGTTGCTGAACAATATTTGCTGTCAACAATGCGCACATCGGAACTACAGACGTGCAGTGTCAATAGAGTTAACCATACCACATGGATCTGCCATCCCGACCACCCCAAACACACAGAACCAACAACTTGCACCGGAAATGCCTAGAACATTAACATTTTCCTGTGCAATATCCCATTCAAACGAGACACGCATTATATACACAATGACACAGTACGATATACAATTGCCGTGATCATCCTTGAAATGGAGTAGCACGTTTTTATTGCCATTGCCATGAAGGACATGACAAATAGGAATCTTTTCCAATTCTAAAGTTTTCATAGGCTTAACTTTGTATATACTTAAGCCACTTCACATACACACACACACACAAACACATGGATTAATAGTTGTTGCCACGCATTAATATTTTCGTACATGTATGAAAAAAAAGTTGTTGCATTCATCATTGGTTAAGTGTATTTTATAGTATGGTTGCCATGGTGTTGGCAATCCATCTACACTCGCAATGATTATCCTTCAAAATGTCGATGATTGTATGTGTGCAAAAAATTATATGTCAATGTATATGTATATGGGGCATTGCAGAAAGATTTCGTCATTTTTGGCAAAAAAACTCAAAAATTGGAAAAAATCCGTAAACAAAGAATAGTAGACTACCAAAAAAGTATTAAGCAAGTAAAAAGGCATTAGGTTCGGCAGGGCAGCTATATTTAAATATATTCCGATCTAAACCATATTTGGGTCCTATGTTAGGAGGCCTAAAACTGCACACTGTTTCATATTTCAGCGAAATCGGTTAAAAAATAAAGCTTTTATGGGCTTCAGACCCTTTAACGGCAGATCGGTCTATATGGCAGCTATATCTAAACATAGTCCGATCTGAACCATATTTAAGTTCGAAGTTGAGAGGCCTGAAACTACTCACTGTTTTAAATTTCACCGAAATCGGTTAAAAAATAAAGCTTTTATGGGCTTCAGACCCTTTATCGGCAGATAGGTCTATATGGAAGCTATATCCAAATATAGCCCAATCTGAACCATATTAAGGTCAGATGTCGGGAAGCTTTAAATAACCCACTGTTTGAAATTTCAGCGAAATTGGTTAATAAATAAAGCTTTTATTGTCTTCAGACCCTTTATCGGGAGATCGGTCTATATGGCAGCTATATCTAAATATAGTCCGATCTGAACCATACTTAGGTCAGATGTCGGGAAGCTTAAAAAAACCCACTGTTTCAAATTTCAACGAAATTGGGTAATAAATAAAGCTTTTATGGGCTTCAGACCCTTTATCGGCAGATCGGTCCATATGGCAGCTATATCTAAACATAGTCCGATCTGAACCACATTTATGTTCGAAGTTGAGAGACCTGAAACTACCCACGGTTTCAAATTTCCGCGAAATTGGGCAAAAAATAAAGATCGGTCTATTTGACAGCTATATTAAAATATAGTCCGATCTGCACCATATTTGAGAGGCCGAAAACTACTCACTGTTAAAAATTTCAGCAAAATGAAATATTAAGTTTTTATGGGCATTAGATTCTTTATCGGAAAATCGATCTATATAGAAGCTATATATCCAAATATGGTCCGATTTGGCCCGTTCAAGATCTTAACCAGCGTGCACCAAAAAGAAGTATGTGTGCCAAATTTCAGCACAATTTTTGAAGCCTGCAGAGTGATTACAACAGACGGACGGACAGACACACGGACATCGTTAAATCGTCTTAGAATTTTACGACGATCCGAAATACA
The DNA here is from genome assembly GCF_963082655.1 of Stomoxys calcitrans. Lineage (NCBI taxonomy): Eukaryota > Metazoa > Arthropoda > Insecta > Diptera > Muscidae > Stomoxys > Stomoxys calcitrans. Next base: position 11,729,745 of record NC_081553.1, read on the forward strand.
TACACTATGTAGGGTTGGAAATTGATATTTCGATGTGTTGCAAACGGAATGACTAAATGAATATACCCCCTAGCCTATTCCTACTTCCTGACCATATTCGTAATCTACTCCCGAATACCTTTGATTTGAGTCCCATATTGTCATGATCGTAAATTAACCTATTTTAAGGGGTTTTGGGGCTGGGGCAGCCCCCCAGGTACTTGGACCCAACTTTAATTACGAAATTCGTACTCTACTCTTGAATACCTTTCATTTCAATTCCATATTGTCCCGATCGGTTTACCTTTTTTCTTTGGGTAGTATTTTAGGGGTAAGGGGGAGGGTCCGCCCCTCTTCCCGATATCAAAAAACTACATAGCCTATGTTTACTTCCAGACCAACCAATACAATCTGCGGTTCAGCCGTTTTTGAGTCTATACGGAACAAACAAACAAACCGACAAACAAACAAACACAAATTGAATTTTATATAAAGGGTGATTTTTTTGAGGTTAGGATTTTCATGCATTAGTATTTGACAGATCACGTGGGATTTCAGACATGGTGTCAAAGAGAAAGATGCTCAGTATGCTTTGACATTTCATCATGAATAGACTTACTAACGAGCAACGCTTGCAAATCATTGAATTTTATTACCAAAATCAGTGTTCGGTTCGAAATGTGTTCATTCACCGTAACGTTGCGTCCAACAGCATCTTTGAAAAAATACGGTCCAATGATTCCACCAGCGTACAAACCACACCAAACAGTGCATTTTTCGGGATGCATGGGCAGTTCTTGAACGGCTTCTGGTTGCTCTTCACTCCAAATGCGGCAATTTTGCTTATTTACGTAGCCATTCAACCAGAAATGAGCCTCATCGCTGAACGGTGAATGAACACATTTCGAACCGAACACTGATTTTGGTAATAAAATTCAATGATTTGCAAGCGTTGCTCGTTAGTAAGTCTATTCATGATGAAATGTCAAAGCATACTGAGCATCTTTCTCTTTGACACCATGTCTGAAATCCCACGTGATCTGTCAAATACTAATGCATGAAAATCCTAACCTCAAAAAAATCACCCTTTATAAGATAACCCAGGTGGTGGGTATTCAAATTTCAGCCCGGTCGAACTTAATACTTTTATACTTGTTTTTTTGTCTATGATTTTTTCAATGGAATGATCCACACATGCCATTATTCTGCCTTCACATTATGTGGAACTACAATTTTGAAAATTTCTGCTCTGTAGCATTTTGTGAATTGAAATTTCAATCGGCAGTGCAATGTTGGCAGCTAAAACTTGCTTCGTTGCATTTGCTGTTTTTTTTTTTTAGCTTAATGTCAAAAGTGCATCAAAACTGCAAAAATGTATATTTTACGCATCATTAAACTTTTGTGCACGCATATGGGAGCAGGTACGGATGTGCCTGTGTGCCCGTGTGAGTGCAATTGCAGGTGTTTGTTTGTGTGAGTTAATTTTATTTGTATGCGATGCCAAATCACAGCACCAAAGTGAAAATTGAATTCAGTTTTTTCATTTCATTTGACGTGGCTGCCACACTTACCCATTACCCATAGAGCCAGCTACGGATTGCTGGTGTGAGTTGTGAGTTGTGAATGTGAGTAAATATTTGATATTCATCAAAAATAAATCATTTCATGGATTATTTATATACGTTGACATTGGTCGCTGATAAATTTTAGCGCTTACAAAAAAAAACCACGATGAATTATAATGTACGAAAATGATGATAATGATATCCTTTAATGTATAACAAATAAAAGTGTTGTGGAAGATAAAACAAAATGTCGATAGGTTAATTCTACAGTGAGAATATTGTGAACGTTATGAAAGGATTTTATCCTAAAAATGAGTTGAATTTCAATTAGAAATCAGTAAGGAAAGGCTAAAGTCGTCCAAATCTGATAAAAGTTCATGATTTATGAACACAGGAAATTTATTCGGAAAATATATTACTATGGTCCTAGAACCTAGAACCTAGGAATCAAAACAACACATATCAACCTGTATATGTATTGCAAAATACCAGGTACTCAGCCGGATTCATAGGATGGCTTATTTGTGCATCACAGCCACACTGAAGAAGACACTATTTGAAGCACTGAATTTAGTGCTACATCAAATGCCTCTGGACAGGCAGTGTGGATTACACATTCCCTGAGCTGGTTTTTGATAACCAATACTGTATCTCTATTTCTAAAAGAACTGATTGAAACTACAATATCCCTGGTAAAAGAAGTCAGATAGTTTTCTATACGGATGGTTCCAAACTAGAACTAGAAGATACTGCAAGTGGTGGAATGGCATAGATATCTTATATATAAAAATCAATTTGTGTTTGTTTGTATGTTTGTGTGTTCCTTATAGACTCAGAAACGGCTGAACCGATTTGCTTGAAATTTTCACAGATGGTGCATAATGATCTCGTGGTGAAAATAGGGTACTACATTTTTTGGTATCTGAAGGGGGGGGGCGGACCCTCCCCCTTACCCTAATTTTCGAAAAACACCAGATCTCGGAGATGGGTGGTGAGATTTATGCGAAATTTTGTGTTCTCTCTTATAGTACCCTAAAAATAAAAATTTGGTATCCAAATTTCGGATGGGGTACCTAGGGGGGCCGCCCCACCCTAAAACCTACCAAACATATACATAGACCAATCACGACAATATGGGAATTAAATGATAGGTAATTAAGATTAGAAAACTTATCTGATATCCAATTGTCGGACTAAGTGTTAGAGGGACCACTTCAATCCCCAAAACACCCCTAAATCGGACATATTTACCGACCATGGCAATATGGGACTCAAATGAAAGGTATTTGCGAGTAGAATACGAATCTTATATCCAAATGTGGGACCACGTTTCTGGGGGTCCACCCCATCCCCATACAGGACTTATTTACTGACCATGGGTATATAGGGCTTAAATAAAAGGTATTTTAAGGTAGAATTCGAATCTGATATCCAAATATGGGTCCAAGTGTTTAGGGGCCGCCTCTCCCCAAAGGGGACAAATTTACGACCATAGCAATATGGGGCTCAAATGGAAGGTCTTTGGGAGTAAAGCACGAATCTGATATCAATATTCGGGAAAAGTGTCTATAGGGCCACCCCACCCCCACAACACCACCCAAATAGGAAATATTTTCTGACTATTGCAATATGAGGCTCAAATAAGAGGGTTTTTAGAGTAGAACACGAATCCGATATATATTTTCAAGGCCAACTCACTGAGTGGCCACCCATCCCCCAAAATACCTCCAAGCCGGTCATGTTTGCTGACTATGGAAATATGGGGCTCAAATTCAAGGTGTTTGGGAGTAGACCACGTATCTGATAGCAACATTAGGGACCAATTGTCTAGGGGACGTCTCACCAGCATAACAACCCCCAATAGGATGTATTTGCTCACTAAGACAATTTGGGTCTCAAAGTGAGTGGAACTAAATATTTATAGTTTTTAGGGCCAATACTCCAAACAGAGCATATTTGCTGACTTTTGCAATAAGAAGTTTAAATGAGATTAGAAAACGAATTTTAACCAATTTTAAGGCCAATGGCAATATGGGGTTCAAATAAATGGTATATAGATATATGAGAATAGAGCACGTTGCTGATATATTTTCCGGGCTTAGTGTTTGGGGGACCACCCCAATCCCCAAAACACCCCTAGATCGGGCATATTCACCGACCATGTCAATGTGGGGCTTAAATGAAACGAATTGGGGGGTAGAGCAAGAATCGGGACCAATTTTCTGGGGGTCTACCCCTTTCCCAAAATACCCCACAAACAGCAATTTTTTAGTGGCCATCGCAATATGGGGCTCAAATAAAGGTATTTGGGAGTAGAATACGAATTTGATATCCAAATGTAGGACGATGTATTTAGGGCATCACCTCTTTCCCAAAACACCCCCCAAAGGGTAAAAATTTTTCCACCATGGAAATATGTGTCCCAAATGAAAGGTATTTGAGATTAGAAAACTAATTTGATAACCTATTTTGGGGCCATGTGCTTGGGGGACGCCTCATCCCATAAACTCACCTTAAACCAATGGCAATATGGGGTTTAAATAAATGGTATATGAAAGAAGAGCACGATGCTGATATTTTTTCAGGGCCAAGTGTCTGGGGGATCACCTCACCCCCGAAAACACCCCTAAATCAGATATCATGAGAATATCGGGCTGAAATAAGATATTTTAGGAACGGAGTACACCTTACATCTAAAATTAAATTTGTAAACCAATAAAGATAATATGGGATTCACGTAAAGGCACTTATATTGTTAAACTGTTAGTCAAGCGATATACTATTTGCGTAGCATGGTATTTCACTAAAAGCTCTTTGTCGAAATTCAATATTCCAAGGAATATTTTGTTGCATATAAAGTTAATGAAGGCGCAGCGGTGCGGGCCCGGGTCAGCTAGTAATGCTATAAAGACCATTGGCATAAATATCTTCTTAAACTGCCAGGCAGCCATTAAATCTATGGGGAACATATATCTGACTATCGCAGGTTCATCAACGAGATGGCTGAACAGTTCAAAATTAACCTGTTCTAGGTTCCAGACCATAAAAATATCTCATGGAATTGTAGATGAAACGAGCTTGCGATATTAAGAACTAGGAACATTCCAGGAGAACTGGAATCTGTGGGTATGCCTCTAGCGACAGGTAAGGTAAGATTAGAGGATCAGGTCCGAAGGGCAGCGAAAAGCATATGGTCACAAATGAACACTCCATAATTATGTGGCCCAATTTAAACTTACAGAAATCTACCGTTAACACATCCTATTTTGGCGAGGGCCAATGGGGAGTATTGCCCTTGGCTGATTTTTTCAGGAGTCGTATTCTGTAATTTCGCCCACGTTATCATCAGCGACACTCTTCACCGACCAGACGAGTGAGTTCACGGAAGTGCTTAAGGTCGATTGCCAAATAATTCTCAAAAACATGATCAGCCTACGGCAAAATCAGCAACAAGTACAACTTTAGCCGGTTGCTCTTGGGGAATGAACAAAGAAACCATATCCAATTTTCAAGTATTTTTGAGATTTTTTCAATAGCCTTAACTTTTTACCATCTGAAATCAACAGAAAATGTTTGCAATTTTAGCAACATATTATGTCTGTTTAATTTTCAGCAGACTTTCTGTTGTGTCAGCAAACATTTTTGCTGTTTTGTCTCAAAAATCTCTTTGAGAGTGCCGAAAACATACGACTATGGAGAATGACGCTGGGACCTTCTCCTTAGTTGACGATTGGTCATCTACAATGATATTTTGGGTTTGGTAGTGACAGGTTGAAAAGGTTGAAAATAAATGGAGATAAAATAAAGTTGATGGTACTAACGCCCGGAACGCCCGAGCGAAGAGATGAAGTTGGGAATTTCAAATGTTAAAATGTTAGCAGTTTTATCTATATCGGCACTGCCATAAACGAAACGAACGACATCGTCTTCCAATTTGATTTCGGGAGCACCAAATCAGCTCTCTGATTTGAAAATCATCATGAGAAATCGAGAATGTTTATAGATATATAATGGTTGGCCCGGCCATATCGATCGATCGTTTTTAACTTGTTATACCCAGCACCGAAGGATGGAGGTATACTCATTTTGTCATTTCGTTTGCAACACATCGAAATATCCATTTCCGACCCTATAAAGTATATATATATATATATATATATATATATATATATATATATATATATATATATATATATATATATATATATATATATATATATATTCGTGATCAGCGTAAAAATTCTAAGACGATCTAGCCATGTCTGTCCGTCTGACTGTTGAAATCACGCTACAGTCTCTAAAAATAGAGATATTGAGCTGAAACCTTGCACAGATTCTTTTTTGTCCATACGCAGATTATGTTCGAAGATGGACTATATCGGACTATATCTTGATATAGCCCCCATATAGACCAATCCGCCGATTTAGGGTCTTAGGCCCATTAAAGCCACATTTATTATCCGATTTTGCTGAAATTTGGGATAGTGAGTTGTGTTAGGCCCTTTGACATCCTCCTTCAATTTGGCCCAGATCGGTTCAGATTTAGATATAGCTGCCATATAAACCGATCCGCCTATTTAGGGTCTTAGGCCCATTAAAGCCACATTTATTATCCGATTTTACTGAAATTTGGGACAGTGAGTGGTGTTAGGCTAATCGACATCCTTCTTCAATTTGGCTTAGATCGGCCCAGATTTGGATATAGCTGCCATATAGACCGATATCTCGATTAAAGGTTTTGGACCCATAAAAGGCGCATTTATTGTCCAATGTCGCCGAAATTTGGGACAGTGAGTTATGTTAAGCCCCTCAACATACTTCTGCAATATGGCACAGATCGGTCCAGATTTGCATATAGCTGCCATATAGACCGATCTCTCGATTTAAAGTTTTGGGCCCTTAAAAAGCGCATTTATTGTCCGATGTCCCTGAATTTTAGAACCTTAAGTTGTGTTAGGCCTCTCAACATCCTTCTTCAATTTGAACCAGATGGGTCCAGATTTGAATATTGTTGACATATAGACCGATCTCTCGATTTAATGTTTTGATACCTTAAAAGGCGCATTTATTCTCCGATTTCGCCGAAATTAGGGACAGTGCTGGGCTCTTCGACATTTTTCTGCAACTTGGTCCAAATCGGTCCAGATTTGGATATAGCTGTCATATAGACCGATATCTCGATTTATAGTCTTGGCCCCATAAAAGGCGAATTTATAATCCGATTTCACTGAAATTTGACACAGTGACTTATATTAGGCTTTTCGACATCCGTGTCGTATATGGTTCAAATCGGTTTATTGTTAGATATAGCTACTAAAAAGATCAATATTTTGTTATAGACAATTGAACAATGACTTGTACTTATTAGTATTTGGTCCAAATCGGAACATATTTTGATATAGCTGCTATGGGGCATTATGCAGTTATGCATTTTTCACCTGATTTTGACGAAAGGTGGTTTACATATTTACCCGAGGTGGTGGGTAACCAAAGTTCAGCTCGGCCGAACCTAACGCCTTTTTACTTGTTTTATTCCAACTGGTTCAGTTTTTTTCCAACTTTTAATAAAATTTAAATGCTCTTCCCTTTCAAATTCATATTATGAGACTCTACATTCCCACCATACAATTACCATAAGCCATAATCGTTTTTGGGGTTAATATAATCGACTGCCAACAATTTCATATTTCTATTTGTGTAATTAAACCGCCAGGTTTATTAATGCTTCAAATGACGTCTCTGGCACGTGCTGATATGACCGAATCCTAGGAAAGTAAAAAAAGAAACCAAAACAAAACAGATGTAGACCAACCCACATTTATGGACAACTATAAAAATGGATCTTTGGCTGGGCAATGCAAAGCTTGCAGAGTCAGCCTAAGTTGACTGTGGGGAAAAAACGAAACTGACACAACAAAACTAGCATAATTTGTGGTAAAAATGTCCATGTAACAATTATTCTCTTTTTTTTTTTGTTTAATTGCCTCAAAAACATTGGCAACATTTGCCTTAATTAAATTTCCGCATATTTTGCTGAACACGTTCATTTTTTATTGCACTTTTTCTATGTCAATAATAACCAAATGTATGTGAGTGTGTGTGTGTGTTTTTCCTACCCAAACTTCTGGAAAAAAATGGGATTCAACCTAGAAACGCCTGGAAAAATAGAGTAGGAAAAAGTCCTAGCCATTTAAAGGATTAAAAAAAAGTGGAAGGACAAAGTCGATCTGCTTATGCCATACACCAAGTGGAATACAAACACCACATAATAAATAAAAAGTAAAAAGGCATTAAGTTCGGCCGCGACGAACTTTGGATACCCACCACCTCGGGTATATATGTAAACCCCTTTCGTCACAATCCGATGAAAATTGGATAACTTATGCACCCAAATTCGGCACGGACATTGAGTGGTCTTATAAATATATGTCACTGTTAAATTTAATATTTCAACAAAATCGTGTAAAAAATAAAGCTTTTATGAGCTTCAGAACCTTAACCGTCATATCGGTCTATATGACAGCTATATCTAAATACAGTCCTATTTTACCATATATGGGTCGGATGGCGGGTGGCCTAAAACTAAACACTGAATTCAAATTTCTGTGAAATAAGATAAAAAATAATGCTTTTATGGACTTCAGACCCCTTATCGGCAGATCGGTTTATATGGAAGCTGTTTCTAAATATAGTCCCATCTGAACTATATTTGGGTCAGATGTTGGTAGGCCTAAAACTACTCACTGTTTTAAATTTCAGCAAAATCGGTTAAAAAATAAAGCTTTTATGGGCTTCAGACCCCTTATCGGCAGATCGGTCTATATGGCAGCTGTTTCTAAATATAGTCCCATCTGAACTATATTTTGGTCAGTTGTTGGTAGGTCTCAAGCTGCTCACTGTTTTAAATTTCAGCGAAATCGGCTTATGGGCTTCAGACCCTTTATCGGAAGATCGGTCTATATGGCAGCTATATCTAAATATAGTCCGATATAAACCATACTTAGATCACAGATTGTGTAGGTTGGTCTAGAAGGAAACATAGGCTATGTAATTTTTTGATATCGGAAGGGGGGAGGACCCTCCCCCTTACCCCAAAAGTACTACCCAAAAATAAAAGTGGACCGATCGGGACAATATGGGATTCAAATGATTACGAATATGGTCAGGATGTAGGAATAGGCTTTATAATTTATTGATAACGGAAGGGGGCGGGCCCTCCACCGTTACCCCAAAAACATCACCCAAAATCAAAAGTGGACCGATAAGGACAATATGGGTATCAAATGAAAAGTATGCGGGAGTTGATAACGTATCTATCATACAATTTTATGTCGAAGTACAGCGCACAAAAACCCCACCCCCACCCCCACAAAAACGCGCAAAATGGGCACATTAGCCAATCACGGATATATGGGGTTCGGTTTGTTTGCTCCGTATAGACAGAAAAACGGCAGAACCGATTTTGTCGAAATTTTCCCATATTGTGTAGGTTGGTCTGGAAGGAAACATAGGCTATATAATTCGTCGGTATCGGAAGAGGGACGGACCCTCCCCCTTAGGCCAAAAACACAACCCAAAATCAAAAGTTAACCGATCGCGACAACACAGGTATCAAATGAAAGGTATTAGAGAGTAGAATACGAATATGGTATTAAATTTGAGTTTAGGTACCCATCGGGCCACCCCAACCCCAAAACTCTCCCAAACAGACATATTGGAAGATTATTTCAAAATGGGGCTCAAATGAAAGATATTTGGGAGTAGATTTCGAATCTGGGATACAAAATCAGGTCGAAGTATAGGAGGTCACGCCACCCCTCAAAAACGCCATTAAACCCATTATGAATATGTGATACTTGGCTGAAACGATTTTCTAAAAATTTTCAAAGATTGTGTACGTTTGTCTGGAAGGAAACATAGGCATGGACCCAAATACCCCCAAATAGGCATATTAGCCGACCATGGCTATATGGGACTCAAATGAAAGGTATAAGGGAGTAGGTTACGAATATGGCATTAAAATTTGCGTTCAAGTGGCGCTCTTCCTCCTAAAGATACGTCAAATGGGTTATTTGACCCATTATTACAATATGGGACTCAAATGAAATGTATTTGAGAATAGAAAACGAATTTGATATCCAATTTTGAAGCCAAGTGTTTTGGGGTACGCCCTAAAGCACCCCCGAAACTAAATTTCATTTCCGTTGGGAATAAAGTACGAATTTTATATCTATTTTCAGTGCAAAGTGCCGGTGGCCGCCCCAGCCCCAAAACACCCTCTAAACGGTTCATATTTACCGCTCCCATGCAAACCAATCACTCCATTTTGTTTTTTTTGTTTTTTTCCTAAGTCCCTCTAGGGCGCAATTCTTATTATGGTGGAGGGTATATAAGATTTGGCTCTGCCGAACTTAGCACGCTTTTACTTGCTACATATAGTAGCTTCCGTATGAAAGCATCTCGAGACTACGTTTTTTCAGAGGGTGTGACTGACTTATAATGAAATCTCATATCAGACAAAGTAATAAACTTTTCAATAGGACTCAGAAATTCTCCCTCCTGCCCTTAGCATTACAAACGAAATCACCAATTTATAATACCCTGAACCATTGTAGTAGCATTGTAGAATACAACAATAAATAGTTAAACGCTGTGGCCTACTCTTGTGCGGGACAACGCAATTGTAGAGGTTTTGGGTTTATTTGCTGTGTTGGTGATAGTGCTGTTTGGTCGCAGCAACGACTGAGGCGGGGGCAAGTCGTCAAATAGAGATAATTACGTTGACAACGGGTATTCATATTTACTCAACAACATTTAACTTTGCAATTTGTTGTTGAGTTCTGTGTCCCACACCCCTTTCTCTCACCATACAATCTTATTCGCAGCATTTTTGCCTCTGGCACAGGACGCAACTACCTCGCAAAACAAAAACAAAACAAAATATAGAACAGCAATGGTGAAAGGACCAAGTGCGACGAGAGAAATAAAATGAAATAATATAAAATTCATGTAATGGACTAAATGAAAATTGGAAAAAATTTTTAAAGGCATTAAAGTTTATTTAGGTACCTTTTAATTGGTGCCGCATAACAATAATAAGCAAAAATTTTGGATAATAATCTTAATGAAAATAAGTAAAAATACCCCTGAAAGGATAACGGCTCACTACGGTGGGTGAGTGCTGGTGAACAGTTGCATGTCTATTGAAGAGTGAGAATTTTATTTTTAATTTCGTTTCTTTTTTCGCTCTCTCACTTACCGGATAAGCATTAAGTTCGGTATTATGAGGTAATTACGTGGACAATGGGACACCATTAAGACTTTCAACGGAAATGTAAATTAATTGTTTGCATTTAGATTTTGCACATTTCCCGCCTTCACTTTTATGAAAATGGATTAAAGGATTCAATTGAAAAAAGGCTACAAAAGGGAAAGGGATTTAAATGCTTTCGTCACAGTTTTAATGGTTGCAACTCATTCCAAATAAAATTAAGATTCTTGAATTTATTCAAGAGTATTACATTAAATTGAAAATGTAATGACAAAAATCAAATATATCTTAAAACATACAAGATGTTCATGACCGAAGCACAAAGTGTTTTTTATGACTTCCAACACCAGTGTTAAGTATGGCCTAAGTCGGTCTATAACCTGATATAGCTTCCATATAAACCGACCTTCCGATTCTACTTCTTGAAGCCCTTGAAGTCGCAATGTTATTCGATCTGGCTGAAATTGTGCACCCAGTATTCTGTTACGACTTGCAGCAGCCACGGCAAGTACGATCCAAATCGCTCCATATCCTGATATAGATCTACCGATTTCAAATTTTGAACTCCTGGTGAAATATAACTTCAATACGAACGGATTGTTTTAGCTACCACTGAAATATCTATACAACGCACAGTGTGAGTTTCTCCAAATTTGCAAATGCAATGAGTTCAGTCCGATTCAAATTTAAGCTCAATGACAAGGGGCCTCCTCTTCTTTCTTTAAATTTAGGATACCAAAAGTCCGAAACAAGTAAAAGCGTGTTAAATTCGGCCGGACCGAATCTTATATACACTCCACCATGGATCGCATTTGTCGAGTTCTTTTCTCGGCATCTCTTCTTAGGCAAAAAAATGATAAAAGAAAAGATTTGCTCTGCTATTAGAGCGATATCAAGATATGGTCCGGTTCGGACCACAATTCAATTATATGTTGGGGACCTGTGTAAAATGTCAGCCAATTCGGATAAGAATTGCGCCCTTTAGGGGATCAAGAAGTAAAATAGAAAGATTGATTTATATTGGAGCTGTATCAGGCAACAGACCGATTAAGGCCATAATAAACACGTATGTTGATGGTCATGAGAGAATCCGTCGTACAAAATTTCAGGCAAATCAGATTATAATTGCGACCTCTAGAGGTTCAAGTAGTAAAGATCCCAGAAATCAAGACGCAAGACCCAAGATCGGTTTATATGGCAGCTATATCAAAATATAGACCGATATGGCTCATTTACAATCCCAACCGACCTACATTAATAAGAAGAATTTGTGCAAAATTTCAAGCGGCTAGCTTTACTCCTTCGAAAGTTAGCGTGCTTTCGACAGACAGACAGACAGACGGACATGGCTAGATTGATATAAAATGTCACGACGATTGAGAATATATATACTTTATGGGGTCTCCGACGAATATTTCGAGTAGTTACAAACAGAATGACGAAATTAGTATACCCCCATCCTATGGTGGAGGGTATAAAAAAAACAAAACGAAGAAGAACTATAAGAATAAGAATCGTTATTAAGTATGTAACAAAAGGTCAAAGCTCGTGTAACAGTTGAAAATATTAGTGTATGGTTGAAATAATCTAAGATTAGTTCTAAACACTTTTTTGAATAAATTTCTTCAGTTTGATTGAATTTTGGACAATCTTCAACAATTCTGGTAAGTACATATAGAACAAATTTGAACTCATAAAATTAAATTCATTGAAATAACAAATTTAAGAAGGATGGATAAGAAGGATAAAGGGCCTAACACAACTCAATGTCCCGAATTGCGGCGACATCGGACAATAAAGGCGCTTTTTATGGCCCCAAAATCTAAAACCGAGAGATCGGTCTATACGGCAGCTATATCAAAATCTGGACCGATCTGTACCATAATGCAGAAGAATGTCAAGGGGCTTAACTTAACTCACTGTGCCAAATTTCGGGCCCAAAACCTTAAATCGAGGGATCGGTATATATGGCAGCTATATCCAAACCTCGACCAATCTGGACCAAATTAAAGGAGGACTTCGAGGGGCCCAACACAACTTACTGTCCCAAATTTCAGCAAAATCGGATAATAAATGTGGCTTTTATGGGCCTAAGACCCTAAATCTGCGGATCGGTCTACATGCCAGCTATATCCAAATCTGAACCGATCTGGGCCCAATTGACGAAGGATGTCGAAAGGCCTAACACAACTCACTCTCCCAAATTTCAGCAACGTCGGATAATAAATGTGCCTTTCATTGGCCTAAGACCCTAAATCGGTGTATCGGTCTAAATGGGGGCTATAACACGATATAGCCCATCTTCGAACTTAATCTGCTTATGGACAAAAAAAAAACGAATCTGTGCAAAGTTTTAGCTCAATATCTCTATTTTTGAAGACTGTAGCGTGATTTCAACAGACAGACGTACGGACATGTCTAGATCGTCTTAGTTTTTTACGCTGATCAAGAATATATATTGGGTTGCCTAAAAAGTAATTGCGGATTTTTTAAAAGAAAGTAAATGCATTTTTAATGAAACTTAGAATGAAATTTAATCAAATATACTTTTTTTACACTTTTTTTCTAAAGCAAGCTAAATGTAACAGCTGATAACTGACAGAAGAAAGAATGCAATTACAGAGTCACAAGCTGTGAAAAAATTTGTCAACGCCGACTATATGAAAAATCCGCAATTACTTTTTGGGCAACCCAATATATACCTTATAGAGCCTTAAATGGATATTTCGATGTGTTGCAAACGGAGTGACAAAATGAATATACCTCCATCCTTCGGTGGTGGGTATAATAACAAGTAATTCTTCCTGTTTCAGAATCTGAAAACATATTCTCCCCGTTTTTGCCCGAAATTTTTTTATTCAGTTTCCAAAGATGTCTGTGCCGCAGGCCCTACTTTTTGATGAGTGGCTTAAAAACAAGAAGGATAAAACTGCTTTGGAAAACGTCATTTTAAACATGATTGGGAGAGATGTGGACAACCCGAAATTAAAAAAAAATATTCATAATGTATGTTTTAGCATTAAGAATAGATGGATACGCTCAAATCGAATGAAAACCCGCTTTCTTGAACAATACTCGGAATGGTTATAGCAGGTTTTTCAGCCTGCCTTCTTGATGTTAGATCATCTAATAGTAACTGTAGCAAAGGTAAGCCAGAATTGAACTTTGCAGAATCTCTCTTGCGAACAAAAAAAAATCCAAAGAGCTTATTAGTTAATGGCTGCAGAAATGGAACTGGGAGCATCAGGGAAAAGAAATACTGCAAAAATGCTGCAAAGATTTAGGCACAGCTTCTCTTTCAAAAGGCACTGCACTTAAAAAATTACGATTGTTAATTGGCAACCCGAAAAGTTTGCAGCCTGATCATGCTCTTGCGTTGATAATCTCATACAGCATACTGCAGAAATAAATCGCAAAATGTATCCCTCATACACTTGCTTAAAGAAATCAAAGGTTCAATGCTACCCTGAAAACATATCGATAACGGAATCGAGTGCAGAAATTGAATTACAATCATTTATTGATCATAACTTAAGAAGATTGTGTATTGCGCAAGAGGAAGTGTTTCTATCCAATCCAGGAATAAAAGATGTAAACGCAATTATTAAATGGGAATGCGATGGCGCTGAACAGAGTAGCTACAAACAAAAATGTTCTGAAGAAAACCTGTCTAACTACAGCATGTTTTTCATTTCAATAGTGCTCCTCCAATTACATGCTACTCTAAACGGACAAAAATCCATCTTCCACAATCACCATCTTCTACCAGGTATTGTCGACCTATTAATTTTTTATTTACAAAAGAAACTCGAGATGTTAGCATAAGAGAAGTAGAAACTTCAAATTTCGACTCTTCAACACATATTCAAACCGAAAATCTCCAGATAGAGGTGAAAAATAGCATGATTGACAGCAAAGTCTGCAATGCACTGTCCGTATATACATCATCGCAGGTCTTATGCGAAGCTTCTCCCAAAGATATGAACTGTTTGGATGCATTGTGAAATCGTAATGTTGACACAAGTATGCTTACTTTTGGTATTTTGCCATTACATTCGTGGATTCGTGGAAGTGAGCAATTGATTCCGAAGTCCTTGCGTTATTGTCCGCACCAGGAACAGAAAATACTTTCCATAACCTTTTTATACCCTCCACCATAGGATGGGGGTGTACTAATTTCGTCATTCTGTTTGTAACTACTCGATATATTCGTCTGAGAACCCTTAAAGTATATATATTCTTGACCGTCGTGACAAAAAGCTAACCGCTTCAAATTTTGCACAAATACTTCTTATTAGTGTAGGCCGGTTGGGATTGTAAATTGGCCATATCGGTCCATGTTTTGATATAGCTGCCATATAAACCGAATTGGGCGCAATTCTTATCCGATTGGAATGAAATTTTGCACGACGTGTTTTGGTATGATATCCAATGACTATGCCAAGTATGTTTCAAATCGATCCACAACCTGATATAGCTGCCATATTAACCGATTTTGGGTCTTGTTTTCTTCTGCCGCTAGAGGGCGCAACACTTATCCGATTGTAATGATGTTTTGCATGACGTATTTTATTATGACTTTTAACAACTGTGCCACGTATGGTTCAAATCGGCCCATAACCTAATATAGCTGCCATATAAACCGATGTCGGATCTTGACTTCTTGAGCCTCTAGAGGTCGCATTTATTATCCGATTTGCCTGAAATTTTGTACGACGGATCCTATCATGACCATCAACATACGTGTTTACTATGGTCTGAATCGGCCTATATCCCGATACAGCTCCCATATAAATCGATCTCTCTATTTTACTTCTTGAGCCCCCCAAAGGGCGCAATTCTTATTCGAATTGGCTGACATTTTACACAGGTCTCCAACATATAATTTAATTGTGGTCCAAACCGGACCATATCTTGATATCGCTCTAATAGCAGAGCAAATCTTTTCTTATATCCTTTTTTGCCTAAGAAGAGATACCGGGAAAAGAACTCGACAAATGCGATTCATGGTGGAGGGTATATAAGATTCGGCCCGGCCGAACTTAGCACGCTTTTACTTGTTCAATTTTGCTTTATCAAATACAAATGCTGTTCATACGAATCTAACGAAACACCAACTTAGCCAAAAAAATAAAATAAACCATAAAATATCCCCCCAAAAGTTCAGTGCCCTTTTGCCAGTTCAAAAATGATTCAATTTGCTCTAGTACTACTTACAAATTATGCCCTGCTCTATTTGTCACATACAAACAATTTGTTAAATGCTGCCCTCAGGCCTTGTCCTAGAACGAGAATGTTTAAAAGACCAAACCGAAAAATGCTGACTGACTGTCAGATCTTGTATGACTGAAATGTCATATGCCAACATTGGACATACGCATTCAGTTTCCTCTTCCGCTTTGTAACAATTTTATTTCTCATTTTGGACGCAACCACTTTTCCAAGAAAAATTTTTAAGGCCATTTTAAGTTCCAGTTAGGATTTTTTCCTTAGTCATAGCTGAGGGGGGAGATGGTGATGGTGATAGCCTTTTCAGTAGACGAGTGTGATGTTTAAACACAGAAAGTTATCATCCTTTGCCATGATGCAGTTGCTATTTCGTTTCGTTGAAGAATGAATGTTCCTGTCACTCAGAATATCTAGTGGGCAGTATTTTACCACCCAGTGGCGGTAAAAACGGACAACAAAGCTGGTAGATGAAAGAGTACAACAAATTGTTGCCAAATCACTCAATTACAGTTTGGGACATTAAAACCACACATTTGCTGGCGAAGTTATTAGAATTGTGTTGTGACAAGAATTGCCACTTTCAGTTGCATGTTGCCACTGTCAATGGCAAATGTCATATACGGCAAATTGTCATATAAGTGGCACAGTGGAACCAACTGAAAAAAACCCTATGTAAAGAAATAAAATAGTTTTTAATCGTTGAGTGGTTGTCAAACACTAATTTCTTCATTGAACTTATGAACGTTATTTAGGCAGACATAAACAGAAACTAAGGCTGCGAAGTCGGAGTCAAAAAAATTTAGTGTAGGTCAGTTGACTTATTAAAAAACAAACCCGTCAAAATTCAGAAAAATTTTGTTTGCTAAATTCCCATGAACATTCCATTAGGTAACAAGAGATACCTCTCTCATATCAATGAGTGCAGTCCGCTTAAATTTTAAGCTCAGTGACTAGGAATCTCCTTATTTATGTAGAGTTCGAATAGCGTGTCGCATAGCGGCACCACTTGGTAGAGAAGTTTTAACATGACGGGATACCCCACACTAATAGGAGATAACAGAGAGAGGAGAGAGAGATAAATTTCAGCCTAATCGGATAAGAATTGCTCCCTGTAGAGACTCAAGAAGTCAAGACCCCGGATCGGTTTATATGGCAGCTACATCAGGTTATGAACCGATTTGCGCCATTTTTAGCACCGTTATTGGAAGTGATACCAAAACACCATGTGCAAAAGTTCAGTGAAATCGGATGAGAATTGCGCCCTCTAGAGGCTCAAGAAG
This sequence comes from Stomoxys calcitrans, assembly GCF_963082655.1. Lineage (NCBI taxonomy): Eukaryota > Metazoa > Arthropoda > Insecta > Diptera > Muscidae > Stomoxys > Stomoxys calcitrans. The sequence continues at coordinate 11,747,069 of NC_081553.1, forward strand.
TCAAGACCCCAGATCGGTTTATATGGCAGCTATATGAAAACATGGACCGATTTGGCCCATTTACAATCCCAACCGACCTACACTAATAAAAAGTATTTGTGCAAAATTTCAAGCGGCTAACTTTACTCCTTTGAAAGTTTGCGTGCTTTCGGCAGACAGACGGACGGACGGACATGGCTAGATCGACTTATAATGACATGACGATCAAGAATATATATACTTTATTGGGTCTCAGTCACATATTTCGAGGTGTTACAAACAGAATGACGAAATTAGTATACCCTATCCTATGGTGGAGGGTATAAAAATATCGTTAAAATTTTGTGTTTGGAAAAAATTTTTTCAAAATTTATGTTATAGAAAAAATTAAATTGAAATATTGAGAAAACTTGATTGACTGACTCACTTATGCATGAATGTTGATATTCGTAAGTTTAAGAGCAAAAAAAAGGACCAAAAAGTACGAAAAAGTACATATTTGCCCAGCGCGAACAGAAAGGGCTAGAATTATGTTCTTAGACTCAAATTAAAGGGCGTGTCAAAAAATCAAAATTAGATTTGGTAAAAAAATTTTGGAAAATCGTACCGGAAGTGGGAGAAATAGTACGTTTTGTACCGCAATTGGTACTATTTGGTATTTTCTTTATAAATTGAACTAAAGCTCACATTATAGAACTTAGGTACACTATGACAATATTTATTGGGTGACTATAAGAGTTTTTGGTAATTTATACATTTGTACTAAAAAACGTTCCAAGAAGCTACGAAATGGCTGGACTTTTTACAGGCCGGATGAATAGAGGTAGAATTTTGAAATTTGACTTAAAACACATCTGGTGCAAAAGTATGAGGATGAAACGAAAAAAGGAAAAAAAGTACTGGTAACGGGTGGAAATGTAGGTATAGTACCGCAATTGGTACCATTTGCTACATTCGTTACAAATGGAGCTAAAGGTCTGAAATTGGGCATGTAGGTATAATAAGGAAATATATGATGGGGTAATAAATGATCTATTCAAAATTCGTACATTTTGGTACCAAAATTGCTACCATTTGATACATTTTTTACAGATGTAGCTAGTGGTCTGAAATTTGGCATGCAGATTCAACTAACAAATAACTGATAGATGACTTAATGATCCATTCAAAATTTGTATATTTTGGTACCAAAATTGGTACTGTTTTGTACTTTCTGTACAGATGAAGCTAGAGGTCTGAAAATTAGCATACAGCTACAACTAAGAAATATATAATGGGTGGTTAAATAATCCATTCACCATTCGCACTTTTTGGTACCAAAATTGGTACAATTTGGTACTTTCTGCATAATTGGAGCTAGAAGTCTGAAATTTGACTTGTAGGTACAACTAAGAAATATAACATTGGTGACCAAATGCTCGATTTAAAAATTTTAACATTTTGGTACTAAATTTGGTACGATTCGGTAGTTTCTTTACAGATGGTGCTGGAGGTCTGAAATTTGGCATGCAGGTACAACTAGGAAAAAAGTGATGGGTGCCTAACTGATCTTTAAAAATTTGGTACATTTTCGCCTACAGCCAAAGGGGACAGCTAGAATTTAGCAATTTGGCAAACATTTTATGGGAGTTTATATGGGAGTTATATCAGTTTATATACCGATTTGGACGGTACTTGGCACAGTTGTTGTAAGTCATAAGAGAACACTACATGCAAAATGTCAGCCAAATCGGACAAAATCTAAATCTGAACCACTATGGCCCATTTGATATAAATAACCAACGACCTACATCAATATTAAGTGTCTGTGCAAAATTTCTAGGGGCTAGCTTTTTGGGTTCGACCGCTTTCGTGATTTAGACAGACAGACGGACGATACTTTATGGGTTGTTAGACGAATATTTTGAGGTGTTACAAACGGAATGACTAGATTAGTATACCCCCAACCTATTATGAAGGGTATACAAAAATTAGGAAAATGTAAGTGCTCTGAGTCGGAGTTGAGCAATCTTCCTGAAGTCGGAGTCAAGTCAGAATTGCTCGACTCTATAGCCCTGACAGAAACACAATCTAAACCACATAAACATTCAGGCGATAATCATCCTCAAACTCTAAAGAAAATAGCCCAAATTCTAACCAAATGCTTATTACATTGATTCCTGTGTGTATTGTTATACCCTCTACCATAGGATGGTGGTATACTAATTTCGTCATGCCGTTTGTAACACATCGAAATATTGATCTGAGGGCCAACAAAATATATATTTATGATCGTCTTGACATTCTTAATCGATTTAGCCATGTCCGTCCGTCTGTCTGGTGAAAGCACGCTAACTCTCGAAAGATTAGCTAAGTGCTTGAAATTTTGCATAAATACTTCTTATTAATGCAGTTCGGTTGGAATTGCAAATGGGTCAAATCGGATCATGTTTTGGTATAGCTGCCATATAAACCGATTTCGGATCTTGACTTCTTGAGCCGCTAAAGGGCGCAATTATTAAAAAATTTGCCTTAAATTTTGCATATATCAATGGTAAATAATTTTCAACAACTGAGCCAAGTATGGTTTAAATGGGTTTTTAATCCGATATAACTCCCATATTTTTCCGATCTCGGATCTTGACTTCGTGAGTCTCTAGAGGAAGCAATTATTATCCGATTTGCCTGACATTTTGCACAACGACATCTTGCATGATTTTTAACATAATATCAAATATGGCCTGAATCGGTCCATAAACTGATATAGCTCCCACATACACAGATCTCCCAATTTTAATTCTTGAACCACTACAGGGTACAATTCTTATCTGATTTGGCTGAAATTTAGCACAATGAATTCCACTTTGGTCTCCAATAGCCAAACCAAGTATGGCCCCAATCGGTTTATAACTTGGTAAAGCTGAAATAGCATAGCAATTCTTAACCATTATCCTTTGTTTGTCTATATAAAGTGATAAAGGTCAAAGAACTTGACAAATGCGGCCCGGTCGAACTTAGCACACTTTTAATTGTATTACCTACGAGTTACATGAATATGTCATTCTCACAGCGCAACATATGCGCAGTTTACATTTTACTATGTCCATGAGTAGATATTCCTATCCTATAATTTGAGTCTTTAAGAAACCTATTTTAACAGCGAAAATTTCCCTATTTAATTGTATTACAGGAACAGGGGCAAACTTCTCACATATCAATGAGTGCAGTCCGATTTAAGTTTAAGCTCAATTATAAGGGGCCTCCTTTTTAAAGCCGAGTCCGAACGGCGTGCCGCAGGGCGACACCTCTTTGGAGAGTAGTTTTACATGGCATAGTACCTCACAAATGAGGTGATGCCACACATCAACAAAAATTCCATGTTTTTTTTCCATGAGCTCAAGAAGTCTTATTGGCCAATCGGTCCATATGACAACTACATGCTGTAGAACTTAGAAAAACTGGCTGGTATTATTAGCCCTTGTTTGTAAGCCACTGTTCGAATAGTTGGCTCCACATCCACAAATAAACGCTTTCATTTCCCCCTATGCCTCGCCCACTAACGGTTTTTTCTTACATCTAAAGCACCATGACCAATGTCACTACAACTTCTCGCCCATTTCGTGCTTTATGTTAAAGTTAGCAGATATCAAAAGATGCAGATAAACCTACATACAAGTCAAGTAAAGCAATGATCGCTAACATAAATCGGATAGCATTACGTCTTAAAATCAAGGAAAAGCAACAACAAACTTATAGCGATGGTGACACTTACAACTTTGACACTACAGCCAACTAGCAAAGAGCTGAAAGTTGTGTGTCAACATTATAATCTGTTGATGTGTGCAAGTGTGAGTGGTTTACTATCGAGTGGAACTGCATTACATTAACTTCCAAGTATTATTTGCACATTGTTAAATAAGCCTCTGCCTCTCCTCCTTCTCTCTCTTTCTCCGTTACACCATGTACTTGGCATCAACATTAGCTCTCTCTTATCGCACATAGCTAGCTATGTGCATGTGTATTTGGCAATGCATAATTACTCAGCAATTGTACCCACGTAACGTATGAGCAATAATAATTCATTATTTATTAGGCCTCCAAATAAGACTCATACGTCACATATGCCTCTAGTTTAGCCTGTCCCTTATTACACACCGCCGTCCACTTGGGCAAATACTTTTGGACACGTAGTGTGCCAAGTAGACATGATTGTCATAGTCATCGTAGTGGCTGGTGTTTGTCATCTGACTACAACTAGTGTTTGGCCTAATATTGTTTAGAACAGTACGAGCTTAAAACTTCATAAATATTAATGACACTTGTCGAGTACCATATCCGGCAATGGCCGACGCAACGCCACCTACACAACCAATGTGTAATGACGCTAATGTTGTGTTGGAGGGTGTGTGTGTGTGTGTGGATGTGTATTTGGCCTTCAAACACAACAATGACACACAAATAGGATCATGACATGGTAAAGCATTTCATATCGCATGGGGAGAGAAACTACAGTAGTTCTTAATGAAATTTTACATTACATTTCAAATTATTTGAGTGTTGAGAAAGAGGACTTAGATGAGCGTAGCACATGGGTTCGAAATCAAGTGTACCACAATTCAAAACAAACAAACTCTCAACGACAATTTTTATTCTTACCGAAAAATTGTATTGAATTTCAATAATTCAACAACCGTTCATATTGAGCTTTAATGTCGTCCAGTTTAGGCGAATATGAAACGAACACCATTTTTTAATGATTCATGGTGCCGGATAGAAAAACAAGTAAAAAGGCGTTAAGTTCGGCCGAGCCGAACTATGGGTATCCACCACCTCGGGTATATATTGGGTTGCCCAAAAAGTAATTGCGGATTTTTTAAAAGAAAGTAAATGCATTTTTAATAAAACTTAGAATGAACTTTAATCAAATATACTTTTTTTACACTTTTTTTCTAAAGCAAGCTAAAAGTAACAGCTGATAACTGACAGAAGAAAGAATGCAATTACAGAGTCACAAGCTGTGAAAAAATTTGTCAACGCCGACTATATGAAAGATTCGCAATTAATTTTTTGGGCAACCCAATATGTAAACCACCTTTTGTCAAAATCCGGTGAAAAATGCATACCTTATGCCCCATAGAAGCTATATCGAAATGTGCTCCAATTTGGACCAAATACTAATAAGTACAAGTCATTGCTCAGTTGTGTATAGAAAAATATTGATCCTTTTAGTTGCTATATCTAAGAATAAACTGAACTGAACCATATACGACACGGATGTCGAAAAGCCTAACATAAGTCACTGTGTCAAATTTCAGTGAAATCGGATTATAAATGCGCCTTTTATGGGGCCAAAACTTTAAATCGAGATACCGGTCCATATGGCAGCTTTATTCAAATCGAGACCGATTTGGACAGTTTTAGAAAAAGAGCCTAACACACTAATAAGTGCGCCTTTTATGAGCCCAATGCTTTACATCGAGAAATCGGTCTATATGGCAGCTATAGCCAAATCTGAACCGATCCGGACCAAATTGAAGAACGATGTCGAAGGGACTAACACAACTCACTGTCCCAAATTTTGGCGAAATCGGACAATAAATACGCCTTTTATGGCCCCAAAACCTTCAATCTAGAGACCGGTTTATATGGCAGCTATATCCAAATCTCAACCAATCCATGTTATATAGCAGAAGTATGTTGAGGGGCTCAACTTAAATCACTGTCCCAAATTTCGACGACATCGAAGAATAAATGCGCCTTTTATGAGCCCAAAGCTTTACATCGAGAGATCAGTCTATATGGCAACTATAGCCAAATCTGGACCGATCTGGGCCAAATTAAAGAAAGACGTTGAAGGGACTAACACAACTCACTGTACCAAATTTTGGCAAAATCGGAGAATAAATGTGGCTTCTATGGGCCTTAGACCATAAATCGGCGGATCGGTCTATATGGCAGCAATATCCAAATCTGAACCGATTTGGGCAAAATTGAAGAAGGATGTCGAGTGGCCTAACACAACTCACTGCCACAAATTTCAGCAAAATCGGATAATAAATGTGGCTTTTATGGGCCTAAGACCCTAAATCGGCGGATCGGTCTATATGGCAGCTATATCCAAATCTGAACCGATCTAGGCCAAATTGAAGAAAGATGTCGAAAGGACTAACACAACTCTCTGTCCCAAATTTTGGCGACATCAGACAATAAATGCGCCTTTTATTGGCCCAAAACCTTAAATCTAGAGACCGGTTTATATGGCAGCTTTTGTCCAAATCTCAACCGATCTGTGCCATATTGCAGAAGCTTGTCGATGGGCTTAACTCAAATCACTGTCCCAAATTTCGACGACATCGGACAATAAATGCGCCTTTTATGGGCCCAAAGCTTTACATCGAGAGATCGGTCTATATGGCAGCTATAGCCAAATCTGGACCGATCTGGGCCAAATTGAAGAAAGATGTCGAGTGGCCTAACACAACTCACTGTCCTAAATTTCAACAAAATTGGACAATAAATGTGGCTTCTATGGGCCTTAGACCCTAAATCGGCGGATCGGTCTATATGGCAGCTATATCCAAATCTGAACCGATCAGGGCCAAATTGAAAAAGGATGTCGAGTGGCCTAACATAACTCAGAATTTCAGCAAAATCGGATAATAAATGTGGCTTTTATGGGCCTACGACCATAAATCGGCGGATCGGTCTATATGGGGGCTATATGAAGATATAGTCCGATATTGCTCATCTTCGAACTTAACCTGCTTATGGACAAAGAATCTCTGCACAATTTCAGCTCAATATCTCTATTTTTAAAGCCTGTAGCGTGATTTCAACAGACAGGCGGACGGGCATGGCTAGATCGTCTTAAATTTTTACGATGATCAAAAATATATAAACTTTATAGGGTCGAAAATAGATATTCCGATGTGTTGCAAACGGAATGACAAAATGAATATACCCCCATCTTTCGGTGGTAAATTGCAAATTGCAAATTTTGCCCATGAACATTCCACTAAGGAACAGGGGCTAATTTCTCACATATCAATGAGTGCAGTAGGATTCAAGTTAAAGCTCAATGATAAGAGACCTCCTTTTTATAGCCCAGTCCGAACGGCGAGCAGCAGTGCGGCACCTCTTTGGAGAGAAGTTTTACATGGCATAGTACCTAACAAATGTCGCCAGCATTAGAAGGGAAAAACTGCCGCTGAAAATTTTTTCTGATGATCTTGCCAGGATTCGAACCCAGGCGTTCAGCGTCATAGGTGGACATGCTTACCTCTGCGCTACGGTGGCCTCCTTCGGTGGTGGGTATAATAATTTTGAGATATGTGAAGAACCACGCTTAACATACGCAAATATGTAGTCTCAACTAAAATCTGATTATTGTTATGGAAACAGAGATCATAAAAGGAAGAGGATACACACACAGCCATATAATCACAACTCAACAACACAGTCAGCATTATAATTATCATTAGCATTGCTATAACGATTATTATGTACATTGTACAGAGACTGAGACACATTAAGATGTCCCAGCCCACACACCACTAAGGCTAATACCGCTACATATAGATATAAAGAATGCTTCCTGCGACGATACGTTGTGCCATAGACAAGTAGAACTTCTAATGAAACTTTTTTCTCTCCCACCCCCCCATTGCCCAACAATGCGGGGTCTGTGCGCATAGCATGACGTTGATGATGTCTCCTAATTACAACTGACAACAGAATGTCGGCAATATGTGACCAGAAATTATTACCCCAAGAAACCCCCTAAAAATATCGCATACTCATTTATACACCACTCAAGTTTCGGCAACATCAACTTCAATATGCCATGCCATTGTCACTGCCACTGCTATTGCCATTGCCCATGACAATGTGAGTGCAGCCGTTTGGGGTGTGAGGGGCATTTGGTTGGGAGGCTGGCTTCATTGTTGATGAAATAAGTTTTGATGACATTCGTGTAATGTGAGACACTTAAGACTTTGGCCAAATTAAAATTTTAAATTGACTTCATGCAGGACCAAGTTTAGAGGTTTATTTCGGCGCATTAGCACAACAGCAGGATTTAAGAATACATGGCTAAATGCATATCAAATTATTTCGAAACAATCATAATAATAAAGCGAGGGACACTTGGGATTAGTGATAAAAGTTCAAATGTGCCTACAAAAATCCATTTAAATTTGTTATTTTATTGAACTAAAATGCTGCTTTTGCCAAGCTAATTAATAAGACACAGGTGTTTGTTTAGAAGAAAAAGCAAGAAAACGAAATATTTCATAATTTGTGTGTGTTGGCAAGCTTTGGAGTTAAACTTTTTTATGACCCCCATCCATGGGATGGGAGGGGTTGGGTTTTATTCCTTTCGTCTTTCCGTTTGCGATGGATATAACTGCCATATCGATCGATCTCCCTCCTTTAGGGTCTTAGGCCTATAAAAAGCATTGGAAGTGGACAATTTTATTTAAAATCATTTGAGTTGAGGTAGAGGACTTGTAGCATAGCTCTCTGCCAAACCTTAGCCGAATTGCTCAAAGAGCTTCTTTACGTATTTTATTAATGATCAAGTTTAACATAAAGCCATACAGCAAAGCCTTACTAGTTTTTCTGGTCTTAACATACATTTGAACTTAAAATATTGCCGAAAGTTGCCTTTGAATCGACAAATAGATGGATGGTGTCGATGTGTTTCTCCTGGGTCTATCAATCGTTGTGTGAATATACGAGGGCTGCTACATAAATTTCTGGCCTTATTATAAAAAGACAATCCCTTGCCAGTTTTTATGGTCTTAACATACATTTGAACTAAAAATATTGTCGAACGTTGCCTTTGAATCGACAAATAGATGGAAGGTGTCGATGTGTTTATATACGAGGGCTGCTATATAAATTTCTGGCCTAATCATAAACAGACAAATTTTTATCTTTAAAAAAGGTTTTATTGTTTTTTAAAGTATCCTCCAGCATGATTTTGCACTTTTGCATGCGATCAAAACAATTGTCGAAAAGCTTTTCCACTTCGATTGAGACCCCTTCAAAACATGGTCAACAGCATTTTCTGGCGACCAAAATCTTAGACCACGCATTTTTTTCTGAATGTGCAGTAATAAAAAGAAAGGCCAGGGCTGTACGGTGGATGCCCCATAAATTTGAAGTTTTGCTCGGTCAAAAATGCGCTGTTGGCTGAAGGGCAGTTAACGGGGAAAATCATTAAAAAAAATCAAATTTTTTGCATAACCTCCTAAAATGACCCTTGGAACACAAATATGAAGTCTGTTTTTGAGGTTTGAGCCTGGGGCCCCCAAACGGGTCTTTCCCCTTACCAAGCGAAATGACGCCGAATATAGACAATATGGTACTCAAATTAAAGGAAATTTTGCATAGAATACGAACATGAAAAAAGGTGTTGGGAAAGGGGGGTTTTTGAATTTAAAGCCTTATTTTGCAAAGAATTTATATAAAAATAAAAAAAGAAAATGAAAAAAACCCCCACTTCCACGACCAATTTTCTGGGGGCCTACCGCTTCCCCAAAACAGACAACAATTATTTACTGTCCATCACAATAGGGAACTTAAATAAAGGTATTTGGGAGTAGAATACGATCTGATATCCCATTGTGAGGCTATGTATATGGGGCACCGCCCCTTCCCCCGAAACACCCCACAAAAAGTACAAATTTACCAACCATGGCTATATGTGTCTCAAATGAAAGGTATTTGAGATTAGAAAACGAATTTGTTAACCAATTTTGAGGGGTGATGCCTCATCCCTTAAACTCTCCTTAGACCAATGGCAATATAGGGTTTAAATAAATGGTATGGTATATTAGAGTAGAGTACGTTAAGAAAAGAAAATTAAAAAAAATGCGCGATTAAAAAAAAAAGAAAAATTCTTCCTCTAAGGCGATATTTTCAAAAAAAAAATCAATTTTATTAGAAACTAGCCGAACCAGACCCGCTCCGCTGTGCCTTCTTTAACTCTCTAATATCTTTTTAGGGTGAGGACACTTCGCCCTGAATGCGGATATCGTGCCATTGTAGTCTATGACGCTGAACGCGTTCGAATCCTGGCGAGAACATTAAACAAAGCGGTGTTTATTTATCCCCTCTTAATGTTGGCGACTTTTGCGAGGTACAATGCCATGCATGGTAATTTAAAAAAATTTCCCCAAAGACGTGTTGCACTGCGGGACGCCATTCGGAATCGTCTATAAAAAAAGGTTCCTTATCATTGAATCGGAAAGCACTCATTGATGTGTGAGAATTTGCTCCCTTCTCGGTTCCTGGTGGTAATGTTCTTCGTTAGGGTAATGTTCTCAATAGGGGAGGGATGGCACCTCCTCAGACATTTCGATTCAAATATGGATATCAAATTCGTGCTGCACTTCCAAATCCCTTTAATTTGAGCCCCATATTGGCATAGCCTGTAACTATGAACCGTTTGAAGGGTGTTTTGTGGCTGGGGCGGCCACCGGCACTTTTTATTGAAAATAGATATAAAATTCGTTCTTTATTCCCAACGGAAATAAAGTTTAGTTTAGTTTCAAATACCTTTCATTTGAGTGCCATATTGTCATAATGGGTCAAATAAGCCATTTGACATATCTTTTTACCTAATGTTTTATGCCATATTCGTAAACTACTGCCTAATACTTTTCATTTGATTCCCATATTGACATGAACTTGTAATGAACTTGTAAAATATCCATCCGACCATTTTCGGATATGGGTGGGGTTTTTGCGGTAAAGGGGAGGGTCAGCCTCCACCCGATATCTAAAAATTATATAGCCTATGTTTCCTTCCAGACAAACGTACACTCTATCAAAAATTTAAGAAAATCGGTTCAGCCAAGTATCATACAGTCATAATGGGTCTAATGACGTTTTTTGAGGGTTGTCGTGACCCCCTATACTTCGATCTGATTTTGTGTCAGATTCGAAATCTACTCCCGAATACCTTTCATTTGAGCCGTATATTGAAATGAACGTCCAATATGTCTATTGGGGCAGTTTTGGGGTTGAAGTGGCCCGATGGGTACATGGACTCAAATTTGAATATTCGTATTCTACTCTCCAATACCTTTCATTTGATACCTATATTGTCCCGATCGGTTAACTTTTGATTTTGGGAAGCGTTTTTGGCATAAGAGGGAGGGTCCGTCCCTCTTCCGATACCGACAAATTATATAGCCTATGTTTCCTTCCAGACCAACCTACACAATATGGGAACATTTCGACAAAATCGGTTCTGCCGTTTTTCAGTTTATACGGACCAAACAAACCCAGTCCCATATATCCCTTATTAGCAAATGTGCCCATTTTGGGCATTTTTGTGGGGGTGGAGTGACCCCCTAAAATTCGACATGAATTTGTATGCCAAATTTGTTATCTACTCCCGCATACTTTTCATTTGATACCCATATTGTCCTTATCGGTCCACTTTTGATTTTGGGTGGTGTTTTTGGGGTAACGGTGGAGGGTCCGCCCCCTTCCGTTATCAATAAATTATAAAGCCTATTCCTAATTCCTGAACATATTCGTACTCTACTCCCGAATACCTTTCATCTGAGTCCCATATTGTCATGATCGTCAAATAAACCTATTTGAAGGGGTTTTGGGGCTGGGCGGCCCGCTGGGTACTTATACTCGAATTTTAATATTCGTATTCTACTCTCCAATACCTTTCATTTGGTGCCTATATTGTGTTGTGGTTTTGGCATAAGGGGGAGGTTCCGTCCCTCTTCCGATACCGACAAATTATATAGCCTATGTTTCCTTTCAGACCAACCTACACAATATGCGAACATTTCGAGAAAATCGATTCTGCCGTTTTTCAGTCTATTCGGAACAAACAAACCGCGTCCCATATATCCGTGATTGGCTAATGTGCCCATTTTGGGCTTTTTGTGGGGGTGGGGTGACCCCCTAAATTTCGACATGAATTTGTAAGCCAGATTTGTTATCTACTGCCGCATCCTTTTCATTTGATACCCATATTGTCCTTATCGGTCCACTTTTGATTTTGGGTGGTGTTTTTGGGGTTACGGTGGAGGGTCCGCCCCCTTCCGTTATCAATAAATTATAAAGCCTATTCCTACTTACTGACCATATTTGTACTCTACTCCCAAATACCTTTTATATGAGTCCCATATTTTCATGATTGTCAAATAAACCCATTTTAAGGCTTTTGGGGCTGGGGCGGCCCCCCCGCTAGTTGGACCCATCATTTTTTATGAAATTCGTACTCTACTCTTGAATACCTTTCATTTGAATCCCATATTGTCCCAATCGGTCCACTTTTATTTTTGGGTAGTACTTTTGGGGTAAGGGGGAGGGTCCGCCCCCCTTTCGATATCAAAAAATAGCCTATGTTTCCTTCCAGACCAACCTACGCAATCTGTGAAAATTACAAGGTAATCGGTTCAGCCGTGTTTGAGTCTATACGAAGTAAACAAACAAACCGACAACTAACAAACACAAATTATTGGGTTGCCCAAAAAGTAATTGCGGATTTTTCATATAGTCGGCGTTGACAAATTTTTTCACAGCTTGTGACTCTGTAATTGCATTCATTCTTCTGTCAGTTATCAGCTGTTGCTTTTAGCTTGCTTTAGAAAAAAGTGTAAAAAAAGTATATTTGATTAAAGTTCATTCTAAGTTTTATTAAAAATGGATTTACTTTCTTTTAAAAAATCCGCAATTACTTTTTGGGCAACCCAATAATTTTTTTTCCCCGGGACGGGATAGCTGTGTGCACCACACAAGCTTGAGGTCCGCTCTTCATTGTGTTCTTTGCTGTCACGAGAAGCTTAGCTGCGAGCTACCGGGCGCGTCCACAGGTTGCGGATAGTGGAATGCTCCATACGGAGTAGCTGCAACGGCAGTCGCGGACAATCAGCGGTATCACCGGCTCTTGCACAAATACTGAGTGCCTATGATGCTTGATATGACAAGGCGAGTTATTGGCGCCTTTAAATAGCCAATGGCCACTCTGTTCCCGCGGAGATCGGTCCTTTGGAGCTTGCTCACCTACCGGAGCTAGACGAGGATCGCCAGCTCCACATGAAAATGTGGTTACAACAACAACAACAAATTGAATTTAATATATAAGATTTTAGATAGTCTCGGGTATACATCCAAGGCTTACACCCGATCTCGCAAACAAGTCCGCCTTTTCTTTTCCCTCTAATATCCCTTTGGCAAGTAACCCATCATAAAGCCAGATTATCTTACCTCTGAAGGAAATTCAAAACATCTCGACAGCCACCAAAAACTTTAGATCTCAAATCGTGCCAATTAAAGCCTTCTATGCTTATTGACTATCGTTGTAGATACATATGTTAGATCTATCTATTCCTTTGGATAGCACAATCTCGGCCGCTCTGGTTAGCGCAAAGACCTCTGCCTGAAAAAAGCACGCATTCGAGTCCGTCTGCAGGTCTTTCAAAATGCTGTCCAGTATATGGGTATGTTCAACTGGAGTTCTCCTAACCAGGTCAGGCTATTAGAGTCTAGACAGAATGCTCTCTGCCGACTCGTTTATAAACAAATCGATTGGCTGGATTCCCATCATAAATTTGCTGTAATTTGAAAGAGTAGAGTGAAAACAATTAGACCCTATTGAAATGTGAATATACCCAAACTTCCAAAATACCAAACAAATGTAACTTCAATAAAATAAATCAACCCTTAATCACTGAGTCTAAGCATTTTAAATGACAATTATTGTCATGAGAAGAATTTCAATTGAACTCATTCAAAATATATTATTTTATTTGGAAAATCTTGTACTTTCAGATAGATTACTCCAAATCGTTGTGGTCGAATCAAAATTTTGTGTCACAAGTCATGTGTCCGGAAGATTTTGAGAATATAAAACAATTGACAGGAAAGCAATGTAGGGAGCTCCTTTATATGCGTACGAAAAGGGTAATTTTGAAGCATGGACTATAATAAAGGAAAAGCCAAAAAGTTCGTAATCCTTATTTTCTTCTTTTGCAGCCCAAGAGAATAGTTCCAGCATTTACCTATCAAACTTTACAAAGCAATACTGAGGTGGAACCCCCCAAAAAGTATATGATCCTCAACCAACCAACAATAATTCCAAACTTATGAAATCTTTTTATATTTTTCAAGGATTGATCTGTTTAAAAAACGTCCTGTTAAGGAGACCTTATTCAAAATATATCTTCGTCGAGGCGATATTCCCGTTGCCCACTCTGGCAAGATAATGCAAAAGAAAAAGGGTGCAGAGCCTCCGTTGAAGTGGTTTTGTAAACCTCAAGAACTGGATTATTGCTACTATTTTCCCATATTTATAGATGGGTAAGATCTACTTTAACTGCTAAATAAATATCTTTTTATACCCCCCACCATAGGAGGCCACCGTAGCGCAGAGGTAAGCATGTCCGCCTATGACGCTGAACGCCTGGGTTCGAATGCTGGCGAGACCATCAGAAAAAAAATTTTCAGCAGAGGTTTTCTCCTCCTAATGCTGGCAACATTTGTGAGGTACTATGACATGTAAAACTTCTCTCGAAAGAGGTGTCGCATTGCGGCACGCCGTTCGGACTCGGCTATAAAAAGGAGACCCCTTGTCATTGAGCTTAAACATAAATCGGACTTCACTCATTGATATGTGAGAAGTTTGCCCCTGTTTTTTAGTGGAATGCTCATGGCCAAAATTTGGATTGGATGGGGTGTACTAATTTCGTCATTCTGTTTGTAACATCTCGAAAAATGCTTCTCAGACCCCAAAAAGTATATATATTCTTGATCGTCATGTCATTTTAAATCGATTTAGCCATGTGCGTCCGTCTGTCGTCCGTTCGTCTGTCTGTCGAAAGCACGCTAACTTTCGAAGCAGTAAAGCTAGCCCCTTGAAATTTTGCTCAAATACTTTTATTAGCGTAGATTGGTTGGGATTGTAAATGGGCCATATCGGCCCATGTTTTGATATAGCTGCCATATAAACCGATCTGGGGTCTTGACTTCTTGAGCCTCTAGACGGCGCAATTCTGGTCCGATTGGAATGGAATTTTGCACGACGTGTTTTGTTATGATATCCAACAACTGTGCTAAGAATGGCGCAAATCGGTCAATAACCTGACATAGCTGCGATATAAAACGATCTTGGGTCTGGACTTCTTGGCATGACGTGTTTCGGTATGACTTTCAACAACTGCGCTAAGTTAAGTTTAAATCGGTCAAAAAGCTGCCATATAAACCGATCTTGGGTCTTGACTTCTTGAGCCTCTAGAGGGCGCAATTCTTATCCGATTGGAATGAAATTTTGCATGACGTGTTTCGGTATGACTTCCAACAACTGCGCTAAGTTAGGTTTAAATCCGTCAAAAACCAGATATAGCTGTCATATAAACCGATCTTGAATCTTGACTGCTTGAATCTTGACTTCTTGAATCTCGACTTCTTAAGCCACTAGAGGGCGCAATTCTTATCCGATTTAAATGAAATCTTGCACGAATTATTTTGTTTTAATATCCAACAACTTTGCTAATCGGTCAATAACCTGATATAGCTGCCATATAAACCGATCTTGGGTCTTGACTTCTTGAGCCTATAAAGGACGCATTTCTTATCCGATTGGAATGAAATTTAGCATGACGTGTTTCGGTATGACTTCCAACAACTGCGCTAAGTTAGGTTCAAATCGGTCAAAAACGTGATATAGCTGTCATATAAACCGATTTTGAATCTTGACTGCTTGAGCCACTAGGGGGCGCAATTCTTATCCGATTTGAATGAAATCTTGCACGAAGTATTTTGTTATAATATCCAACAACTGTGCAAAATATGGTTCAAATCGATTCAAAACCTGATATAGCTGTCATATAAACCGATCTGGGGACTTGACTACTTGAGCTTCTAGAGGGCGCAATTACTATCCGATTTGGCTGAAATTTTACATGACATGTTTTGTTCTAACTTTCAACAACTGTGCTAACCTGATATATCTGCCATATAAACCGATATGGGATCTGGACTTCTGCGATCCATGGTGGAGGGTATATAAGATTCGAACCGGCCGAACTTAGCACGCTTTTACTTGTTTCTTTATACTTTCTCTATTTTAAATACAGTTTATCAGATAGTGACTTAGAGATACGCCGATTGGCCCAATATGGAGCCATGGATATGATTTTAAAAGCCCCTCATAAAATTCTGCCGGTATTGCCAAAAGTTATTATACCCTTTAAGAGAGCTTTTAATACCCGAGACAAGAAAATCATCATTGGAGCTTTGAAGGTTTTACAGTTAATGGTGTTAATGGGTAAGTACTACTTACAGCTTTGCGAAAGGATAGCAACTCGAAATACTTCTTAATATTTAATTGATGGTTGGCTAAGATTGTGAATGGGCCAAATCGGTTCATATTTAGTTGTTGTTGTAGCAGTGTGTTATACACTGAGGCGGCAGTCCTTGCCGATGAAGAACTCCATCGGGTCAATCCGGTACGTACAACCGGCTGCCATGGGATTGGTTCATATTTAGTGGGATTAGATTTAGTGGATTGCAACTCAACTGCAATTGCGTTGCCAGGTGATGGTTGGCTATGGTTATGATTGGGCCAAATTGGTTCATATTAAGTAGGTCGATTATGAATTGCAAATCAACTGCAGTGGCCTTGCCAGGAGATAAAAACTTGATATAAAAATTAGTAAACACGTTGGAAATTTTTGTGAATTGCAGTCAATATCAGTGTTTTTGCACATTCAGCTACTAAGTAAATTGTAAAAAAGTATGCAATTCAATAAAAGAATGCTATCCATAATCGACTCTTAAAAATGTATGTGTTCCCTCAAAAATGAGGTGCGAATTTTTTGCCATTTTGTCAGAATTTGTCTATATTGGTGTAATTTATGACATTTAAACCCCTACTTAGTAGGGTTACCCCATTTGGTTATTAGAGCACCTTCAGAGTGCAATTTGTATAACAATGGGCAAACATTTGGCATGTTAAGTTCTGTTTTGACTTCTAAAATACATAACGAATGTGGTCCGAAAGGCTCCACAACTTGTTAGGGCTCCACATAAACTGACCTCCAGATTTAACTTCTTTAACAAACGCACACTATTTAGGCCCGTGACAGGATGACTATGATCACAAAACGGGTAGGAAGTGTGAGGTCCGATTTGGGTGGTGTTTATCGTCAAAACGGAAAGCTCAGCTGGGCGAGTCCAGAGGTTTCGGATAGTGGCATGCTTCGTATATGGAGTAGCTGCAGTTGAAGTCGCGGACAATAGACGATATCGACTGGAGATTCTCAGTGAAAATTCGGGTGACACAAGCTCTTGCCTAAATAATTTCAAATCGGCTTCATATGGCTTCGAGTTATATAATGTAAATAAATAAAAAATTATTAAATACTGAGTGCCTTTTATACTCGCCTTTAAATAAACAGTGCCCATTACGTTCCGCACAATCTGTCCCATGGACCGAGCTTGTTCACCTTGGAGCTTGACGAGGATCGCTGCCCCCACACAGGGAAATGTGGCTACAACAAGAACAACAACAACATTTATGCGGAGAATATTACATGGTTGAGGGTATTTACGATTCGGCCGGGCCAACATCTTATACAACTATTTTTAAATCGAAAACTTTTACTAGTTTGATACAGTATTTAAAAAGTGGAACAAACTTATATACATGTGTTCTATGTTCATACCTTTATATTATCATATTCCTTTCGTTTTCTCAGGTCCCTGTGTTGGCGAAGCTCTTGTGCCATACTATCGACAACTGTTAGCCGTATGCAACTTATACAAGAATTGTAATGTCAATTTGGGCAATTTGGTTGATCCAGATCGTGAAAAACGCATCGCTGACGTCATAGAGGATACGTTGAACGCACTAGAACATTGTGGCGGCCCAAATGCCTTTATCAACATTAAGTATATGATACCGACCTATGAGAGTTGTGTGCATCCGCGCTGTGAGGCTTCAATTGCGGAAAGGCCTCCTTCTGAGGGTTGGAATTCCAGAAGGCCATAAGAAAGATTTGTGTTGCAGCTTTGAGTTTGAACTTTTTTTGAATTTATATTGAAAACAGTTGTGTTTTATGCAGTGTAACACCATTGAATTAAAATTTTATTTCACTTTTTGCAACTTTAGCAAACAATTATTGTTATATAATCCATTAATTTCTGATTGGAAAGGCTGGAAGAGGAAAAACAATGAAATCGGTTAAACTGACTTTATACAAAGCTGACACTTTTTTTCAAAATTAATCTGTTGGTACATTAATAACCAAGGTTGATCAATATAAAGTAGGGATAATTGACCATTAAAGTAGTGTTAGTGGGTGGTTTACAGCATGGTACAATTAAGAGGTAGAAGTAACAACAAAACTCTACCCCCAACGAAACTACCTTGATTGGCAAATGCGGTAAATTCAAAATTCAAAGTGGTTTCAGAAATAAACGTTGTTTTACAATTTATCTTCTTCAAATCTGTTTTATATTGGGTTGCCCAAAAAGTCATTGCGGATTTTTTAAAAGAAAGTAATTGCATTTTTAATAAAACTTAGAATGAACTTTAATCAAATATACTTTTTTTACACTTTTTTTCTAAAGCAAGCTAATAATAACAGCTGATAACTGACAGAAGAAAGAATGCAATTACAGAGTCACAAGCTGTGAAAAAATTTGTCAACGCCGACTATATGAAAAATCCGCAATTACTTTTTGGGCAACCCAATATTTGTATTTTCATTATTGTAACAATGTTTTTTTTTTGCTTCAGTGTAGAATATCGAATTAAAAAAAAACATCGTTGTAAGGTTTAAGAAAAAAATCACAGCTGGGTTAACAAGCATTCAACATTAAGATTTACTGCAAAATCAAAACAAATATAAAAAAAATGTACTCAGCTGTTTGCATGACCTCACCTACAAACTGCAATGAAATCTTGAATAAAATTTTATAACCATTTCTCTAATGAGGACATTTCAATGAAGATGTTCCATGTGTTATAATGATGAACATACACATATGAAAATGATAATTTGTAAAACAAAGTTTATTTCGAACATCACTTTAACATTTGAAGTTATGGCATTTGCCAATTAAGGTAGACTCCAGGATGCGCTTACAAGGTAAGGTCATGCGAACAGCTGAGTACAATTTTTTTAATATTGTTTCAAAAAGTTGATAGCAGCTGTGATTTTTTTCTAAAATCTTTAAAAGATGTTCCATTTGATCCGGTATTCCGCACACAAGCAACAAATGATGAAAATACGTATATAAAACACTTTTGATGAAGATAAGTTGTAAAACTAAGTTTATTTCTACAACCACTTTGATATTTCAATTTACGTTATTTGCCACTCAAGGTAGTTTCCCCGGGGGTAGGTTTTTGTTGTTGTGCTAATGACACTACCTCCAAATTGCAGCATGAGTAGATTCTTTGGGAGTAGATTTTTGTTGTTGTGCTAATGACGCTACCACTTAGTTGTACCATGTATCACGACATAACCAAGTAGTGTACCGTAAACAGCTGAGTCAATTTATTGTCGTGAAGTGCACTATCTGTCAACGAGTATTGGTTATGCGTTCAAATTTTGACAAATTTTGTTCAGCGATGAGGCTCATTTCTGGTTGAATGGCTACGTAAATAAGCAAAATTGCCGCATTTGGAGTGAAGAGCAACCAGAAGCCGTTCAAGAACTGCCCATGCATCCCGAAAAATGCACTGTTTGGTGTGGTTTGTACGCTGGTGGAATCATTGGACCGTATTTTTTCAAAGATGCTGTTGGACGCAACGTTACGGTGAATGAACACATTTCGAACCGAACACTGATTTTGGTAATAAAATTCAATGATTTGCAAGCGTTGCTCGTTAGTAAGTCTATTCATGATGAAATGTCAAAGCATACTGAGCATCTTTCTCTTTGACACCATGTCTGAAATCCCACGTGATCTGTCAAATACTAATGCATGAAAATCCTAACCCCAAAAAAATCACCCTTTAGTTAAGAACAATAACACACAAAAACAATGAAAAATGGCGCGAAATATTTACATACACAAAATCAGAGTTGCACTAATCACCGATTTTGCAGATAGTGCTCTCAACGTTTTGTAATTGGCCAACTGCCACTACCTGTAAATAAATATATATCTTGCCATATATACCATGTAAAAACTTCCCCCCAAAATCCTGATACTGATTTTGACTTTTCACACGAGCAACTGTCAAAACGCACCATAAAAAATGGTGACGAAGATAATCCGGACACATTCCGTACAAGTGGAACTGAGTTCTATAGACATTATAGTAGCGACATGTCGCTGCATCAGGATACATTTCGCACAATTTTAATTGCAAATGTAATTGAATGCTGACGAAATGGGCCGAATCAACTCCGCTTCCATACAGATGTCTTTGTTGTGTGTTGTTGTTTGGCTTCTGTTTGTGTTCTGACAAAGAAGAGAGTCCGTCGAATTTTGCAATAATTTATTAGGCGTTTTCGCTGTGAATGAAGTTAGTACTCACTGACTGGCTGAAAGCAGAACGCGTTTCAGGGCGCTCAACGTATGATTTGAATATGATATTTTGAAATTAGAGAAATTTTTTTATGATTCTAATATTAAACCACATTACTAACCATTTCCGATGTAATCAACTTTGGAAATTACGTAAATAAGTTGATTTTTAGAAATTCGTGTGAAGCAAAAGGCGCATGATATGTCACTCAACTCAAAGAACACAGGTGGGCGCATCTAATTGCTTAAGTGCGCACAAGTGCTTCGCGTGGTATGTAACTCCACCTGTAGAGGGTTCGCGTGCTCAAAAATTTCCACAAACGTTTACGGAAAGTCGTTTCTTTCTTCAATAAGAGAGAGTGAAAACCATTGGGAGAGCTTTGTAACTGAGAGGTTGCAAATTTCTGCTGGAATATTTTTTCCTTAGCAGAAGTTTCTTACTCTTCTACAAATTTTTACTGGCAAATTGTCAAAATGGTTTTATTAATAGACAGGATTCACTGAATAAGGTTAAGCCAAGCGATCAGCCGATATAGTTTTTTTTTAATATTTGGCAGTACTTGGCATTGAGGATGTCAACTTGTTCTCTTTTTACATTCATTCTTTGTTTACGTTTTCTCCTATATGATGACATTTTCAATCGTCAGATTTGACATCCTTAATGATGTTTATGGGGCCTATCCACTTTGTGTTTTTGCATGTGACCCAGGATTCACTGAATAAGGTTAAGCCAAGCGATCAGCCGATATACTTTTTTTTTAATATTTGGCAGTACTTGGCATTGAGGATGTCAGGATGTCAACTTGTTCTCTTTTTACATTCATTCTTTGTTTACGTTTTCTCCTATATGATGACATTTTCAATCGTCAGATTTGACATCCTTAATGATGTTTATGGGGCCTATCCACTTTGTGTTTTTGCATGTGACCTAACCTTCTATTAGTGAATCCTGCATGTGACCTAACCTTCTATTAGTGAATCCTGATTAATAGACTTTGTTTTACAACTTCTCTTCTTTAAATGTGTTTTATTGTTGTATTTTCATCATTGTAACACTGTTTTGTTGCCTATGCTTGGAATATCGGATCAAATAGAACAACTTTTAAAGATTTTAGAAAAAAATCACAGCTGTGTTATCAAAAAATCAAAATCAACACAAAAATAAAAAAAAAAATTGTACTCAGCTGTTCGCATGACCTCACCTTATGAGTGTTTTCAACGCAGCGCTCAAAAACAAAGAATTGGTATTCTGTATTGCTTTCGGAATAGTCGCTGAAATTTTTAATTGTTCCCCGAGCGGAATTTGATAGCAATCAAAAGTTTTTGTTTTCCTACCAAAAACACGTTTTTTATTTTCACTTATTGTTTTCTCCATTTCAAATATTTTTTCTTTTTCAAATATATGAAGAAAAACTAAGAATTTAAATAAATAAAACATACAAAAATGATGCCGGCAATGGTTTCAAGTGTTGCCACTTTGCTTATTTTTGTCAATTTTCCTACAATTAGCGGTTTTAACCAACGTTTCGCCGACGTTTTTTTATATGGAGTTTGACAGCATTCCGCTTGAAAAGCTGAACAGAATACGCTGTTCAACCGGCACCCATCTGCCGGCTTAGGTTTGGTATTCTATTCTGCTTTCGGAATAGCCGCTGCAATTTTTAATTATTTCGCGAGCGGAATTTGACAGCAATCAAATGTTTTTGTTCCCATACCAAAACACGTTTCTTTATCTGTACTTTTGTTTTCCCTATTTTAGACATTTTTTCTCAAATATATAAAGAAAAAGGAACCATTTAAAACAATAAAACAAACTTAAATGATGCCGGCAGTAGTTTCAAGTGTTGCCACTATATTAGTTTTTTGTCATTTTCCTCACAACAAACAGACTACTACCAAGATATATTCATTTACAGGTAGAGG
Organism: Stomoxys calcitrans; assembly: GCF_963082655.1. Taxonomy (NCBI): domain Eukaryota; kingdom Metazoa; phylum Arthropoda; class Insecta; order Diptera; family Muscidae; genus Stomoxys; species Stomoxys calcitrans. Next base: position 11,769,470 of record NC_081553.1, read on the forward strand.
CAGTTGCCTAACAATAAAATATAGAGTGCACTATCTGTCAACATCAATGATTAGTGCAACTCTGATTTTGTGTATGTTACTAGTTCGCGCCATTTTTCGTTGTTTGTTGTATTATGGTTCTTAATTATAATACACACACAACCAAAACTCGATAGTGTACGCAGCGAGAAAAAATTTTACTCTGCTGTTTACGGTACACTACCTGGTAATTATGTCATGAGTACAACCTTTCCATCGGTTGTCAGCCAATGGTTCGCCGAGGTCGACGTTTTGCCAACACACGCAAAGATATTTATGTGCGTGCGTGTATAGGCGTGCGTATATGAGCGGAGAGAGAATGCAAATAAAAATCTGAAACCCTCATACCGTCAAACCTTTTCAGCTGTTCGCTTGAGACCACCTTTTTAAATTCACCTTGGATTATTACTTGCCACTGTACCCTCTGTGGATCTACCTTGACAGTCCAATTAGTTTTGATGTAAATTGTAATAGATTACCAACTGTATTTGATTGTGCGAAAATAAGCAACTGTGCGCTTATGCAACACTTAGACATAACGGCAATTTTTTATTTTGCTTTGAATGTACTTTGATCAGCTGTGTTATAAGCTTCAATGTTTGTGGACGTGGCGGCCAAACAAACTTAACAAAAGGATCAAACAATAATTAACAAATCTAAATGTTCTGTGATTGTAATGTATGTCGTCATTAGAATTGGCATTGTTCGCATTTTTGATGATATTATGATCATGTAAAAGCCAAAAAGGTACGTATAGGTGCGGAATATGTAACATCAAGTAGTTTGTATTGTGTGCGCCAAATTTTGTCTTTTGGAGGCAAAAGTATTTCCATTGAGGTGTATTTTACCTCCAAAAGTTTGTGAATACAACCTAGCAGCCACATTCTCTAATGTCATTTACTTTATTTTTCTTTGTCTCGATAGGAGTTGTGTCAATGTGAGAGAGTTGAAACCTAACCTTAAATCGTATATCGGTGCAATCCCAGTGAAAACATTTTCAGCTGAGCAGTAACTGACCCTCGCGATTGTTACTAAACAGAATGTCTTATGGCTGTTTATTGCAATTCATCAAATACGGACAAATGGACAAGACTTGTGTTGTGATCAATTGATGTCGTCTTTACAATTTTCGTGAAACGTCCCAATCAATTTCCAAGTTTCTATTTTTTGTCATACTTATTTGTTTTGACGCTGCCTATGAGTTTATTTTGTTAGTTATATCGTTGTCTTGTTTGTGACGCGTTTTTCGACGTTTTTATTTTGTGACTTTTAATTGTTTTTTTACGCGTGTGAACATTTTCTTTAATATTCCTTCGTTACATTCACTGCCACTTTCATAATGGAAACTGCAGCACTAGTGAATACCACCCCCTCATCTAAGCTTTCCGAAGAAGTAGGCTGGCGGCCACACAAACGTTTCTCGGATCGTGATAACTCGGAAGCTGATGATGGCGATGACAACTCGTGTGCTTCGAGTGACATTGATCAGGCCCAATCGAAACGTTTTAAGGGCATGCTAACCAAAACCAATTCCATGGATTCCTGTTTTGAGTCGCCAGTTAATTTTACCTTGAAGCACAAGCGTCTACCACAACACGAGTCGCGTTTCCAGGAGATGCATTTGCAATGTGCGCTATCTCCCATTAGTGAATTATCGATGAATTTGACCGACACATCTTTGAATGGAGACGTGGATCATGGCTTCGAAGATGGCATAACTCCAATTAAACGTCGACGCAATATGCCACGTAAGGTTGGCATGGGTGTTGGCGATCTTCAAAGCATAAAGCAGAGTGACGAAGGTGAGTAAGAAGTTATTTTTTAAAATTGAAGTTTTAAGTTGTCGTTTATTACAAGGATCAAAAGTAAGAGGACTTGGAAATACTTTATCATACAGCTGATATTTTTCAATTTTCAAAGAAAGCCATAAACGATTTAATTAGAGTAGGGTAGTGTTTACCCTTGGCCAGTAATGATACTGGGCCGATCTCTGTACGCAGAGCCGACAGCAGTAGGAATCAACTTGGTAAGATTGTTGTTGCATGGTTAGGTTGAAGAACACACAACTAGAAATTTCAACTGATAGCCGCTTCATTGGGAAATCTGTGGCCTATTGCGCTGGTCTAGAAAGTAAGAAAATAAATGAGTAAATAATGTGTAGATGTATGTGTATCCACATTAGCGATACTCGTCCGACTACTATAGGTGAGGTATAAAGATGTCTGTACTGGAGTGCATACAGGGAGAATCGGATGATATATGAGGCTATATATTTATGAACCTATCTGGGATTTGATGTGGATGTTGGGAGGCTTCGCATGCCAAATTAGCTACTAGACAGTTAAGTTTCCTAGGGTTTGAAAATCAGAAATTCGGGGATCGGTTTATATGGGGCCTATTCATCTATTTGAAGTTTGGTTGTTGCAGGACTTTCCATTTTGTAGTCTCTAGGCTCAGGAACTCAAATTGGCAGATCGGTATATATGGGGACCAAAACTTTTTACAGACCTTTATAGGCCATGTTTGGAGTGGTGTTTAAAATTAAAATGCCATGATCGTACAATCGTCCGCATATGACACGATCTCTATGCCGCCTGGAGGGGGTGGAATGGAGGCTAGGTAGATCTTAAACAGTGCCGGATTTATCACCCCACCTTGGGAAACTTTCTGTTTCACTCTACGGTGGACTTCTTATATCTAAATTCCATAAATGACTGGCTACCACACAAATAATTCGCGACCCAGCGTGTCGGCGATGTCCTCAAATAATTTGGCATGGCTGCACTGATAGGTGTCGAATGCCTTCGATAGGTCCAGTGCCACGAGGACCGTGCTAACACATGGCCTGGGCTGATTGAAGCCACGGCAAATATGTGCGGTGATCGCATGCAAAGCTGTTGTGCTATGTGCTATGCAGTCTTCGAAATCCATGTTGATGCTCGGCGAACGGAAATTCCCCTAAAAGGCTCGGCAGGAGTAATGCCTCAAGCGTGTTCGTTACTGGTGAGAGAAGGAAGATCGGTCTGTACGCCTACACCAAACTCGGGACCTTTCCATGCTTCATTGGCGGGATCACTCTGCCCATTTTTCAGACATCGGGAACTATAAGAGTGTTGTTGTTGTAACAGTGTTTTGTGTTCTATCTTTCGTCTGCTAGATTCTGTTGAGTGTCCAGATCTAAGAATTCTGCGACTAAGATTGGGTGCGTCCAGAGGGATCTAAGTCTGAGACGAGTGGGTCTGGCTGGGCAGTTAAACAGGTGACATGTGGTACCTGGTCACAATCGGGATATAAATCTTGAACGTTGACATCAATCCTTGCTCTGTAGAGATTGAGGCGGCTGTATCTGCCGGATCGTAATTGAGCCAAAACTATTCTGGTTTGCCGGGGGAGGTCAATTACTTCAGGTTCAATGGGAGACACTCAACAGAATCAAGCAGACGAAAGATAGAATACAAAACATTGTTACAACAACAACAGTTCCCCATGTCTGGAAAATAGGCAGAGTGATCCCGCCTGTGAGTTTGGGGTAGTCGTTCATACCGATCTCCCTTCTCTCACCAATAACAAACACGCTTCCATATTATATTTCCTATAAACAGTTTCAGCCCACTATTTTCCAGTTGGCCACAGTCTATTATCTCTGCAAAATGTGGCATCGTATAAAAAAATTACCAAATTTAGCCAAAAATGGCCAATATCTTTGTTTCTTTAATACTTAGGGCTCCAAACTGAATAGGTTCGAAAAGAGCGTGATCCGTATTTTATTTCCTATAAACAGTTTCAGCCCACTATTTACCAGTTGGCCACAGTGGGCCATTATCTCTGCAAAATGGGGCATCATATGAAAAAATTACCAAATTTAGCCAAAAATGGCCAGTATCTTGGTTTCTTTAATACTTAGGGCTCCAAATTGAATAGAATCTAAAATTGGATGGTCCATATTATAACTCCTGTAAACGGTTTCAGCCCAATATTTCTCAGTTAGCCACAGTGGGCCATTTATTTCAAAAAATGGGGCATCATATGATATGACCAAATTTAGCCAAAAGTGGCCAATATCTTTGTTTCTTTAATACTAAGGGTTCTAAATTGAATAGATTCGAAAAGAGCGTGAACCGTATTATATTTCCTATAAACAGTTTCAGCCCACTATTTACCAGTTGTCCACAGTGGGCCATTATCTCTGCAAAATGGGGCATCATATGGAAAAATTACCAAATTTAGCAAAAAACTTGGACTTAGGGGTCGAAATTGAATAGATTCGAAAAGAGCGTGGTCCATATTATATTTCCTGTGAACAGTTGTATCCCACTTTTTCTCAGTTGACCACATCATATGAAAAAGTTACCAAATTTAGCCAAAAATGGCCAGTATCTTAGTTTCTTTAATACTTAGGGCTCCAAATTGAATAGAATCGGAAAGAGCGTGGTCCATATTATATTTCCTATAAACAGTTTCAGCCCACTATTTTCCAGTTGGCCACAGTCTATTATCTCTGCAAAATGTGGCATCGTATAAAAAAATTACCAAATTTAGCCAAAAATGGCCAATATCTTTGTTTCTTTAATACTTAGGGCTCCAAACTGAATAGGTTCGAAAAGAGCGTGATCCGTATTTTATTTCCTATAAACAGTTTCAGCCCACTATTTACCAGTTGGCCACAGTGGGCCATTATCTCTGCAAAATGGGGCATCATATGAAAAAATTACCAAATTTAGCCAAAAATGGCCAGTATCTTGGTTTCTTTAATACTTAGGGCTCCAAATTGAATAGAATCTAAAATTGGATGGTCCATATTATAACTCCTGTAAACGGTTTCAGCCCAATATTTCTCAGTTAGCCACAGTGGGCCATTTATTTCAAAAAATGGGGCATCATATGATATGACCAAATTTAGCCAAAAGTGGCCAATATCTTTGTTTCTTTAATACTAAGGGTTCTAAATTGAATAGATTCGAAAAGAGCGTGAACCGTATTATATTTCCTATAAACAGTTTCAGCCCACTATTTACCAGTTGTCCACAGTGGGCCATTATCTCTGCAAAATGGGGCATCATATGGAAAAATTACCAAATTTAGCAAAAAACTTGGACTTAGGGGTCGAAATTGAATAGATTCGAAAAGAGCGTGGTCCATATTATATTTCCTGTGAACAGTTGTATCCCACTTTTTCTCAGTTGACCACAGTGTGCCTATTTCATCTATTGAGTGATGAATTAAATTCGACATCCATATATCTTTTACGACTTGTATTTTATTTTAATTTTTATAATAATTTCATTTTTTGTCATATTAGTGCTTGAATTTCTTTTTTTATAATACAATTTTTCCATATGTGTATTTGGTTGTTATTACTATTGTATTAGGATTGTTTTTATTAGGATTTTCTGTATTAGGATTTTTTGTATTAGGTTTTCTGTATTATAATTTTAAATTTCACTTATAGATGGCGCTCTATCGTGAATTTTTATATTATAATATATTCTCACATACATTATATTCTTGATCGTCGCGACATTTAGCCATGTCTAGTCATGTCCGTCCGTCTGACCGTCCGTCCGTCTGTCCGTCCGTCTGTCTGTCAAAAGCACGCTAACTTTCGAAGGAGTAAAGCTAGCCGCTTGAAATTTTGCACAAATACTTCTTATTACTGTAGGTCGGTTGGGATTGTAAATGGGCCAAATCGTTCCATGTTTTGATATAGCTGCCATATAAATCGATCTTGGATCTTGACTTTTTGAGCTCCTAGAGGGCGCAATTCTTATCCGATTTGAATGAAATTTTGCACGTTTTGTTATGATATCCAACAACAATGCCAAGTATGGTTTCAATCGGTCCATAACCTGATATACCTTCCATATAAACCGATCTTGGGTCTTGACTTCTTGAGCCTCTAGATGGCGCAATTCTCATACGAATTGACTGAAAGTTTGCAAGTAGTGTTTTGGTATTACTTTCAACAACTGCGCTAGGTATGGTTCAAATCGGTCCATGTTTTGATATAGCTTCCATATAAACCGATCTTAGGTCTTGACTTCTTGAGCCTTTAGAGGGCGCAATTCTCGTCCGATTTGACTGAAAATTTGCATGAGGTGTTTTGCTATGACTTTAAACAACTGTGCTAAGTACGGCACAAATCGGTATATAACCTGACATAGCTGCCATATAAACCGATCTGGGATCTTGACTTCTTGAGCCTCTAGAGGGCGCAATTCTCATCCTATTGGAATGAAATTTTTCACGACGTGTTTTGTTATGATATCCAAAAACTGTGCCAAGTATGGTTTCAATTGGTCCATAACCTGATATAGCTTCCATATAAACCGATCTGGGATCTTGACTTCTTGAGCCTCTAGAGTGCGCAATTCTCATCCGAAATTTTGTACAACGGCTTCTCTCATGACCTTCAACATACGTGTCTAATATGGTCTATCCGAATGAAGTGAAATATTTTGGTCCGATTTGGACTATAACTTGATATAGCATATTTTCCCTATCAATCTTGTTTTTTAACTAAAAAAAAACACAAATCACATTCTCTTTGCATATATTTGTGCAATTATGTGGAATAATATTTCTGCATAGACACTATTTATTTATTTTTATTTTTGCAACACCATGGTTTGCGATAGCACTAAAAAAGAAAAATCCAAATAATCAAAAAAATCTAATAATTTTTGAAACAATCTTACTTCAGGGAAATATCCGGTACAAGTTCGATGTTGACCCTGAATGGGAAGAATAATTGTCATTAGAAAAATTAATTGACATATTACAGTGTATTTGAATCCCTTCATAGTGACGATAATGGACAGTTACTACATTTTGTATTTAGTTTGAATGAAGCGTTTTATAGTCTCGGCTTAAATAAATGTAATAATTTTTTTGAGCTTTAAACAAAATATTGGGTTGCCCAAAAAGTAATTGCGGACTTTTCATATAGTCGGCGTTGACAAATTTTTTCACAGCTTGTGACTCTGTAATTGCATTCTTTCTTCTGTCAGTTATCAGCTGTTACTTTTAGCTTGCTTTAGAAAAAAAGGTAAAAAAGTATATTTGGTTAAAGTTCATTCTAAGTTTTATTAAAAATGCATTTACTTTCTTTTAAAAAAATCCGCAATTACTTTTTGGGCAACCAAATTTTGTAGCTCATTAATTACCATAGGCGTACCACTGACACTGACTTTTAAATATTTAGCTTATGTGACATTTGCATGTCTAGTAAATATATTTGCCATAGAATAATATTTTGAGATACTATTTAAGATAAATCTAATTCCGAAAATAAATCCAATGACTAAATCTTTGCGTTGGGTAAGCTAGGAGCTAGAGGAAGGTTTTTCAAAAAAAAAAAAAACAAAAAAATCGGAAAAATGCATGAAATCTTTATTTGAATCGATAGTATGGACCATATATTGTAATATAATGTTTGAAGTTTATTTCATGCAAATGTTGGCCATGACTGCGCCTCAAATGTTCCATCAGCTTAATCCAATTTTGGCATGCTCTTTCCAACATTTCGTCCAGTATCTCAGTAATAAATGCTTCAAATTTGTCTTCCAACGCGTCCTTATAGACTTGAGCTGTAAACATAGCCCCACAAAATATAGTCTAAAGGCGTTAAATTGCATAGTCTAGACGGCCAATTGACCGATTCCGGAACGGGAAATTAAATATTCACCGAACTCACTTCTCAATAAGTCCATTGTTACGCGTGGTGTGTGGTATGTGGCAACGTCTTGTTTAAACCACATGCCATGCAACTTAAGCTCTTGCATTTTGTGAAACAAAAGTTTGATACCATCTCACGATAGTGCTCACCATTCACAGTTACCTTACGATTCGCCGTCGTCTTTGAAGAAGTACGGTCGAAAGATGCCACCAGCCCATAAACCCCACCAAAATGTGAATTTTTCTAGATGCATTGGTAGCTCTTGCAATGCTTCTGGCTGATCTTCACTCCAAAATCGACAATTCTATTCCTATTTACGTACCCATTGAAAACCTTGGGAATTCAGTCAAGGAATTCCAAAAACAGAAACCGTAAAGTACCAAGGCATATATCTGGACAAAATTTTATATCATGATAAATATGTTGTCAACACAATACAAAAGGCTAAGAGAGCATTTTTTGCGTTTAAAAATCTATTCTATTCCAAGTACTTGGAAGAAAAGGTTAAGATAATTGTGTAAAAAATATTAATGAGGCCAATAATAACATACGGATGTTCCATATGATTAAACATCTCTCCTTCATACATGGAAGAATTTGTGTTAATTAAAGGAAATGTTAAAGGATATGCTCGTCTTTGAACAGAACATCCGAGAGTAATTATGAAAGATATGTGTCAAACTTAAAATTATACATTCGCGCGAATATCAGCAGAATTTTGCGATGTTGCGAATATTCAGAATATAATTTCATAATGGCTCCATACACACTGACATAGGTTAGGTTAGGTTGAAAAGGGGACTTACACCTAAGCCAATAATCGGCTTGTTGTGCGCTCTGAAAACTAAAAAGTGACCTCGAAAAACAAATGCTATGTTAGGAATTTCTTGCTACTTGCAAATTTTGCCCATGAACATTCCTTGCTACTTACAAAATCCTTAATTGTTTTCCATGCCACGCACCTAAGTTGATTCACGTCTGGTTAAGTGTCCCGCGAAAGCCGGGCAATGACAAAGGAAACGCTCCAACTTCTCATCATCTTCTCCGCATGCCCTACACATGCTATCACTTGCCGCACCCATTTTATATAGGTTAGGTTGAAATAAGGGTGCAGATATTAATCCGCCCCATGCCACTATGGACATACACCGAAGCCAGTAATCGGCTTGTTGTGCGCTCTAATAACTAAAAAGTAACCTCGAAAAAGAAAATCTAAGTTAGGAATTCCGTGCAACTTACAAAATCCTTAACTGTTTTCAATGCCACTCCCCTAAGTTGGTTCATGTCTGATATTGTGTCTCCACCTAAGTGCCGGTGTCTGTTGGACGCGAAAGCCGGGCAATGACAAAGGAAATGCTCCAACGTCTAATCATCTTCCCCACATGCTATCATTTGCCTCACCGATTTCTCATAAGTGAGCTCGTAATCCTATGTGTCCCGTTATGATACCAATATTGCTATACTGACCTCCTTCTTGCTTCTTTTCAGCAATAGCCTCGTCTTCTCTGGATTCCCCCATAGGATTTTCGGCGTCCTACCGACCGTTTCGCTATTCCACAATGTTGCATGCGCATTCGTCGCCCACTCCCTTAAATCGGATTGCGTCGACCCGAAATGCTTCGAGATAACCAAGTTTATTGACGGCAGTCCTCTGACCTTCACCGCCCTTCACTGCCCTTTCATTTCTCCTTTCTCCGTTATGGCCCGGCACCTAAACGATGCGGATTTCGCCATCCTCAGAGTAGGCGTTAATCTCCTTCTTACACTGCAAGACTGTTCGTGACCTTACCGTCCTGGTTGTTATTGCCCTTATGGCAATTTTATTGTCGTTAAAGATGTTCACACTCGACGTCCTCGCGTGTGCACCACACCACTTCGCGCATTCCGTGATCACCCGGATCTCTGCCTGTAGGAACGTATTATGGTCGGGCAGTCTAAAACAGATCACAGAAACAGAACAGCAGAATATTCAAAAAGATCACACGTTAGGCTGTCTCCTCCTGAAACCTCGTTTGGTATTAAATGGTTCCGAGAGATTCTTTCTTATTCTTACTGAGTAACGGGTATCAGCAAGTGTCATCCTGCAGAGTTTTATTAATTTTGCAGGGATACCAAACTCAGACATGCCTTGAAATACCTTTGAACGTAAAGGGGTATCGAAAGCGGCTTTGTAGTCAACAAAGAGATGGTAGGTATTAATTAGTCCTCTCGGGTCTATTTCAGGGTTTTTCGCAGTGTGAATATCTGGTCTATGGTGGATTTAGCAGGTCTAAAGCCGCATTGATAGGGCCCAATTATCTCATTGACTTTAGGTTTTAATCTTTCACACAGTACGCTCGAGAGTATCTTGTATGCGATGGGGAGGAGACTTATTCCTCTGTATTAGGCACATTCCGTCTTGTCTCCGTTCTTGTGTACGGGACATAGTAGGCTGAGGTTCCAATCATGGGGTATGCGTTCTTCTAGCCAGATTGCGCAGATAAGCTGATGCATACGCATTATCAGCGTGTCGCCTCCGGTCTTAAATAGTTTAGCGGGTAACCCGTCGGCTCCTGCTGCCTTGTTGTTCTTTTGTCGGGACACTGCTACTTGGACCTCATTCTGACTAGGAGACTTATTCCTCTGTAGTTGGCACATTCCGTCTTGTCTCCTTTCTTGTGTACGGGACATAGTATGCTGAGATTCCAATCATCGGGTATGCGTTCTTCTAGCCAAATTGCGCAGATAAGCTGATTATGGGGAAGGGGTGTACCCCCAGAAACGTCGTCCCACATTTGTATATTAGATTCGTATTCTACTCCAAATACCTTTCATTTGAGTTCCATATTGCCATGGTCGGTAAATATGTCCGTTTTGGGGTTTGGGGTGGTCCTCCTAACACTTTGTCCGACAATTGAATATCAGATACGTTTTCTTATCTTAAATACCTTTCATTTGAGTCCCATATTGTCGTGATTGGTCTAAATATGTGTTTGGTAGTTTTTAGGGTGGGCGGGCCCCCTAGGTACCCCATACGAAATTTGGATACCAAATTTTATTTTTAGGATACTATATGAGAGCACAAAAAATTTCGCACAATCCATCATCGAGATCTGGCGTTTCTGAAAATTTGCGTAAGGGGGAGGGTCTGATGATAGGTGGAGGACTAGACTGTGGGAGACCTGAGGACTGGAGGCATTTACTGACAGAATGCCCGTACTATGCAGACATTAAAGATTTAGGCGCGATGGAGATTAGTGAGGCGGTGTGGGATTTCAGTAGGACCCTTGAGGACGAGGCGACTGTTGCAAGGCTGGCCACCTTTTCCCGGGAAGTTTTTCTTAGGAGGCGGACTAGACTTAGTGGAGGGATGAATACACGCTAGTTATCCATAACGAGGTGTTGCTGTGATGGCGCGACTGTGTGATTCGGTGCTGCGCATGACATGGCCTGGCACCTGCCTTGCCAATGTTGATGCAGCGGTGTTTGCGTTCGGTCACCCGTGATGGTGGCCGCGTTGATTGTAAAGTCCCATGTTGATGCTGATATATGTGGCGTGGCCTGTGAGGGCTGCCGTGTTCTGTTTATGTTTGTGTATATCGTCCCGTTGTATGTTTGATGCATACTTTTGTATGTTGGCTTGAGGTCGGTTTAGGGCGATTTTTCTCATTCAGGTGACCAGTCCGGAACTGTTTGGGGTTCAACTGGTAGTAGTCTTTTAAGGCTACGAAGTCTGACCGGAGACTTTAATCTGGTACCACCGGTGTCAGGAGCCCCTGGAACTTTGGTTCCAGCCTGACAATGGTGAGGCCCCAGTGGGGAGCAACGTAGTGGCTGTGGTTTGTACCCAAATCGCGGGTAGAGCATAAGCTCGGCGTGGAGTTGCGTTTTCAACCGGGTGCCGTGACCCATAGTTTGGAAGGAGTTTTAGGTTGTGCTCCGCTCCTAACCAAGGAGGTGAACACGTCCAAATACGTGGGATCAAATTGGTACTCATGTGAGGGTTACCACATGTGGGGGCGTTGGTAGACGTATTGTATTCACCCTTGGGCCTCGCAGGTTTGGGCCGTGATGGCAGGTATCTGCGTAACAATCGACATTCGTGTGGCATAGGGTATTATAACCTAGTGCATTTGTTTGTAACACCCAAAACGAAGAGAGAGAGACCCATTGATAAGTATACCGATCGACTCCGAATCACTTTCTGATTCGATTTAACTATGTCCGTCTGTCCATGTTAATTTGTGTACAAACTACAGGTCGCAATTTTCATCCGATCGTCTTCAAATTTGGTATGGGCATGTTTTTCGGCCTAGAGACCAAGCCTATTGAAATTGGAAAAATCGGTTCATATTTGGATATAGCTTCCATATATATGTTGGTCCGAATAATGCAATAAAATAGTAATTTGTTAACCGATTGTGTCGAAATTTGCCAAGAAGGATTTTCTTATGACTCTCAATGTTACTGGTGAATTTTATAGAAATCGATTCAGATTTTGATATAGCTCTCTTATATATGTTCGTCCGATTTGCAGTAATACAGCAATAAAATGGTCATTTGTCAACCGATTCTCTCGAAACTTGGCAGGAAAGATTTGCTTATGACTCCCAGTATAACTTGTGAATTTTATAGAAATCGGTTCAGATTTGGATGTAGCTCCCATATATATTGGGATGCCCAAAAAGTAATTGCGGATTTTTTAAAAGAAAGTAAATGCATTTTTAATAAAACTTAGAATGAACTTTAATCAAATATACTTTTTTTACACTTTTTTTCTAAAGCAAGCTAAAAGTAACAGCTGATAACTGACGGAAGAAAGAATACAATTACAGAGTCACAAGCTGTGAAAAAATTTGTCAACGCCGACTATATGAAAAATCCGCAATTACTTTTTGGGCAACCCAATATGTTCGTCCGATTTGCAGTAATACTGCAATAAAACTGCCATTTGTTAGCCGATTCTCTCGGTATTTGGCAGGAAGGATTTTCTTATGACTCTCGATAATAAACGTAAATATTATAGAAATCGGTTCAGATTTAGATATATTTCCCATATATAAGTTCGTCCGATTTGCAGTAATACAGCAATAAAATGGTCATTTGTTGACCGATTCTCTTGTAATTTGGTAGGAAGGATTTTCTTACGACCATCAATTTGACTGATGAATTTTATAGAAATCGGTTCCGATTTGGATATAGCTCCCATATATATGTTAGTCCGATTTGCAGTAATACTGTAATAAAATTGCCATTTGTTAGCCGATTCTCTCGATATTTGGCGGGAAGGATTTTCTTATGACTCTCGACATTACTGGCGAATTTCCTAGAAATCTGTTCAGATTCAGGTATAGCTCACATAAATATATATCGCCCGATTTTCACCCCTAGATCCACTGCAAGCGCATTTATTGACCAATCTTGCTAACATTTTATACAACGCTTTCCTCGACGAATTCCACAATACCCATAAAGTTTGATCGAAATCGGTTCAGTTTTAGATATAGCTCCTATCTCCCGACATTTGTCAACCGTGGTTATTACATTTTGAACATATTTGCTTTGCTCGAAATTTAATACAGTAATTTTAATAACCTATCTGAATACATCCGCCGAGGTCCATCAAAATTGGTTCAGAATAAGATATAGTCCCACTTTTGTATTTAAAGGGTAGGTGTAGGGTATTATAAAGTCGGCATCGCCCGACTTTTGCCTTTCCTTACTGGTTACAACTAAAGTTAAGGTCTTAAAACATTTTGTCTTTTTAATTATATACATATATAGGAGGTTATAAAAACTTATCTTGGTGATATTCCTTTCGTTTTATATCAGTTCTAGACAAAATTTTTTGATTTAAAAACAGTCGCAACCAGGTCTTTAAGCCATTGTGGGGGTTCGGGTTTTCTTTTATCTTCTCGACCAAGTGGGTTTATTCCAGAGTCAGTTTGCAGGTGGCCGGAAGAATTTGATTGCTGAACCGCCTGCGAAGGACTTTCAATGCAATTTTCTTGAAATTTGGCTATACAGTCAGGACGAGGTAAATCGAGATACCTATTGCACTATTTTTGAAAAAATATAAAACATATAGGAAATAGGAAACACAAATCATAGCCCATAATACTTACAAATTCAGGTACATCATCACACCATAAATCCTTTGGTATTGCCTCTGAGCCCTGTTCGGCTCCAAGCACTATAGCAATTTGCGATATTAATCCGACAAACAAAATTTTATTATAAAACATTTTCATGCCTGTTTCTTGCAATCGTCCGAACAGGTTTTTCGTGGAACGTTGGTCTTATATATAGACCAGAGTATAAACTCTGGTATTATTCTAATTTTGTATTTATATACAAATATTGAAAATACAACAACTGTTATTAATTACGTTTAAATTTTTATTTTTATTATTTTTTTATTGCATTCAAACTATTTGTACAATTGGCGTTTGATGTGGGTGGAAAGTCTGGCTTAAAGTTTTAATTAAGGCGATGGTTTTGTTATTTGGCGAACAATGCCGTCGACCTATTCCAAGAAATTGTAATATGAAAAAACAGTCGCTGAAATTATTAAAAGTTGGAAATGATCAATTTTTGCACGTCATTTTATAAATAACTAAACGAACCGGGCCCGCTCTTTTTAGGGTGACCCCATGCGTCCTTAATGCGGATATCGAATTCGTGCCAATGTAGTCTATGACGCTGAACGCGTTCGAATTCTGGCGAGAACATCGGACAAAGCGGTGTTTATCCCCTCTTAATGTTGGCGACATTTGCGAGGTACAATGCCATGCATGGTCATATAAAAAATTTCCCCCAAAGATGTGTCGCACTGCGGGACGCCGTTCGGACTCGGCTATAAAAAAAGGTCCCTTATCATTGAGTTTAAACTTGAATCGGAAAGCACTCATTGATGTGTGGGAATTTGCCCCTTCTCGATTCCTGGTGGTAATGTTCTTCCTCAGGGTAATGCTCTTATTAGGGGAGGGATGGTACCCTGAGGTGCTCAAATATGGAAATCAAATTCATGCTGCACTTCCTAATCCCTTTAATTTAAGCCTCATATTGTCATGGTCGGTAAATATTGGGTTGCCCAAAAAGTAATTGCGGATTTTTCAAAGAAGGTAAATGCATTTTTAATAAAACATAGAATGAACTTTAATCAAATATACTTTTTTACACTTTTTTTCTAAAGCAAGCTAAAAGTAACAGCTGATAACTGACAGAAGAAAGAATGCAATTACAGAGTCACAAGCTGTGAAAAAAATTGTCAACGCCGACTATATGAAAAATCCGCAATTACTTTTTGGGCAACCCAATATGATCCGTTTGGAGGATGTTTTGGGGCTGGGGCTGCCACCCGCACTTTGCTCTGAAAAAAGATATCAAATTCGTTCTATATTCCCAACGGAAATGAAGTTCAGTTTCGGAGGCCACCGTAGCGCAGAGGTTAGCATGTCCGCCTATGACGCTGAACGCCTGGGTTCGAATCCTGGCGAGACCATCAGAAAAAATTTTCAGCGGTGGTTTTCCCCTCCTAATGGTGGCAACATTTGTGAGGTACTATGCCATGTAAAACTTCTCTCCAAAGAGGTGTCGCAATGACAATTTACAATAAAATTCAGTTTAGGGGGCGCTTTAGGGCGTACCCGAAAACACTTGGGTCCCAAATTGGATATCAAATTCGTTTTCAAGTATCTTTCATTTGAAACCCATATTATCATAATGGGTCAAATAACCCATTTGACGTATCTCTAGGAGGAAAAGCGCCACCTATACTTGAACGCAAATTATAATGTCATATTCGTAATCTTCTCCCTAATACCTTTCATTTGAGTCCCATAGAGTCATGGTCGGCTAATATGGCCATTTGGGGGTATTTGGGGGTGGGCGACCTCCCATTACTTGGACCTAATGTTTTATGGTATATTTGTAATCTACTGCCTAATACTTTTCATTTGAGTCCCATATTTACATGAACTTCGAATATATCTGTTTAGGGAAGTTTTGGGGTTGGGGGGTGGGCCCGGTGGGTACTTGGACCCAAAATTTAATACCATATTCGTTTTCTGGTCTCCAATACCTTTCATTTGATATCCTTTTTTTGCCACTCGGACCAATTTTGGATATGGGTGGCGTATTTGAGGTATAGGGGAGAGTCCGCCTTCACCCGATATCTAAAAATTATATAGCCTATGTTTCCTTCCAGACAAATGTACACAATCTATGAAAATGTTTAAGAAAATCGGGTCAGCCAAGTATCATGTAGTCATGGCGTTTTGAGGGGTGGCGTGACCCCCTATACTTCAATGTGATTTTGTATGCCAGATTCGAAATCTACTCCCGAATACCTTTCATTTGAGCCCCACATTGAAATGAACGTCCAATATGTCTGTTTGGGACAGTTTTGGGCGGCCCAATGGGTACTTAGACTTAAATTTTGATACCGTATTCGTACTCTACTCTCCAATACCTATCATTTGATACCTATTTTTCCGGATCGATCCACTTATGATTTTAGGTTGTGTTTTTGGCATAAGGGGGAGTGTCCGTTCCCCTTCCGATATCGAAAAATTATATAGCCTATGTTTCCTTCCAGACCAACCTACACAATATGCGAAAATTTCGAGAAAATCGGTTCTGCCGTTTTTCAGTTTATACGGAACAAACAAACCGAGTCCCATATATCCGTGATTGGCTAATGTGCCCATTTTGGGCGTTTTTGTGAGAGTGGGGTGACCCCCAATACTTCGACATGAATTTGTATGCCAGATTCGTTATCTAGTTCCGCATATTTTCATTTGATACCCATATTGTCCTTATCGGTTCACGTTTGATTTTGGGTGGTGTTTTTGGGGTAACGGTGGAGGGTCCCCCCCTTACGTTATCTATAAAGCCTATTCCTACTTCCTTTCCATATTCGTAATCTACACCCGAATACCTTTCATTTGAGTCACATATTTTCATGACCGTTTAATAAACCTAATTTAAGGGGTTTTGGGGCTGGGGCGGCCCCCCAGGTACTTGGACCCAACTTTTATTATGAAATTCGTACTCTACTCTTGAATAACTTTCATTTGAATCCTATATTGTCCCGATGGGTCCACTTTTATTTTTGAGTAGTACTCCCGATATCAAAAAATTATATAGACCATGTTTCCTTCCAGACCAACCTACATAATCAGTGAAAATTTCAAGGTAATCGGTTGGAATTATAAATGGGCCAAAACGGTCCATGTTTTGATAAAGCTGCCTTATCAACCGGTCTCCTGATTAGATTTTTTAGTCTCTTGAGTGTGCAAGTTCTAACCGATTTGGCTGACATTTTGCACAAGGAGTTTTGGTATGATCTTTAACAACTGTGTTAAGTATGGTTTTAATAGGTTCATTATCTGATATAACTGCCATGTAAACCGATCTTCAGATTTGACTTCTTGAACCTTTAGAAGGCTCAATTACCACCCGATTTGGCTTACATATTGCACGTAAAGTTTAGCTATGACTTGCAACATCCGTGCCATGTATGGTTCAAATAGTTCCTTAACATAATATCGGCGGATTTGACTTCGTGAGCATCTTAAAAGCGCAATTACTACCAATTTAGCTAAAATTTTGCAAAATGATTTCTCCTATAAAAACTAATATACGTGCCAAGTAGGTTCGATCTCCATCGATCGCACTTCTCGAATCGGTCCATAACCTGATATAGCTAATTTCCTCATTCTGTTTGTAACACCTCGAAATATTCGTCTGAGACCCCATTAAGTATATATATTCTTGATCGTCATGTCATTTTAAGTCGATCTAGCCATGTCCATCCGTCCGTCCGTCTCTCTGTCGAAAGCACGCTAACTTTCGAAGGAGTAATGCTAGCCGCTTGAAATTTTGCACAAATACATCTTATTAGTGTAGGTCGGTTGGTATTGTAAATGGGCCATATCGGTCCATGTTTTGATATAGCTGCCATATAAACGGATCTGGGAACTTGACTTCTCGAGCCTCTAGAGTGCGCAATTCTTATCCGATTGGAATGAAATTTTGCATGAGGTGTTTTGTTATGACTTCCAACATCTGTGCCAAGTATGGTTCAAATCGGTTCATAACCTGATATAGCTGCCATATAAACCGATCTGGGGTCTTGACTTCTTGAGCCTCTAGAGAGCGCAATTATTATCCGATTGGAATGGAATTTTGCACGACGTGTTTCGCTATGACTTCCAACAACTGTGCCAAGCATGGTTCAAATCGGTCCATAACCTGATATAGCTACCATATAAACCGATCTTGGGTCTTGATTTCTTGAGCCTCTAGAGGGCGTACAACGGTTTCTCTCATATAACCCTCTAACATATGTGTCGAATATGGCATGATTCGGTTTATAGCCTAATACAGATCCCCAATGAACCGATCTTCCTAGATTACTTCTTCAGCCCCTAAAGTCCGCAATTCTTGCTAGTTTTGGCTGAAATTTTACACAATGACTTCTACTAAGATTTCCAATATTCAATTCAATTATGGTGCGAAATGAAACAAACCTTGTTTTATTTTGAAAATTTACAATTTTTAATTTTTCAATTTTTAAATTTTTTTTTAAATTTTTTTAAACTTGTTTTTTAATTTTTTTAAGTAATTTTTCAATATATTTTTCAACATTTTTCAAGCATGGTTCAGCCGCATATCATATTCAATGTTTTCTTCTCAAAGAATATCGTAGCAAAGAACTTATAAAAGTTAGGCAAGTGTGTTTTGTTTTCAAAATACTTTGACTTTTATGGTGGATCGCGATTTTTGATACTCCATTTATTTCATCAAATTGATTAAGGTGCTCTACATACCTAATGACTATTGAGTACGGTGTAGAGTACTCTTTTGTTTTCAAGCAGGGCTCAATAATATATTAATATTAATATGGATAATAAAAATTTGATAATAAACATGTCCATGGTGGTGAGTATCAAAAGTTCGGTACGGCCGAACTTAAAGCGTTTTTATTTGTTTTTATTTAAATTATTTAATTTTTTATCTTTTTATTTTATTTATTTTTTATTTATTGTCTATTTTATTTATTTTTTTAATTTTTTTATGTTATTTATTTTTTATTTTAATTATTTTTGACTTTATTTATTTTTGATTTTATGTATTTTTTATTTTATTTAATTTTTTTATTTATCTCTTATGTTTTTTGTATTTAATTTTTTTTACTCTTTTTTATTTTATTTATTTTTTATTTTATTTATTTCTTATGTTATTTATTTTTTATTTTATTTATTTTTTATTTTATTTTTTTTATTTTATTGTTTTTTTATTTTATGTTTTTTTATTTTATATATTTTTTATTTTATTTTTTTTTTATTTCATTTATTTTTTATTTTATTTCTTTTTTATATTATATATTTTTTATTTTATTTATTTGTTATTTTATTTATTTTTTTATTTTATTTATATTTTATTTTATTTATTTTTTTTATTTATTTTATTTATATTTTATTTTATTTATTTTGTTTTTTTATTTTTTATTTTTTTTTATTTATTTATTTTTTATTTTATTTTTCTTTAATTGGTGTGTGTGTTTTCATACATTATTGCTTTTTTTTAGTTTAAATGTCATTATGGTCATATTGAATGGTTTCTCTATAATGAATTCACCATTAGGTTTGTGTCTGTGCTGCATTCAATTGTTGCAATGATTCTCAAACTGTAGTATGTTCTTTTCTTGTGGATTGTTCTTCTGGTGTGGCGCAGATGGCGCGTGATGTTCTCATCCTCAACGCTCTCGTCGGTTTACAAAAGTGGTGAGTACTTATTGGCATATTATTTCCGAGACCGCAGTAGTGTGTGTTTGCCCATGGCTGGTTTAAAAATACTTTCTTTTTGAAAATTTTTTTACATCATTAGTGAAGGGGAAAAATTGCCAAACCAAAAGCCCTATAAAAACAACACCAATTCTCTGGTTTCATTAACGTCTACGAGGGCTGCTATATAAATTTCTGGCATAAACTATAAAAATGCAAATTTTTATCATCAAAAACCCTTTTATTATTTTTTCAAAATAGATTTATACACTTTCCCAAGCGCTCTAACCAATTGTCGAAGCATTTTTTCGACTCCAATTGAGACACCTCCAAAACATGGTTAAATAACCCATGAACCGCATTTTCTGGCAACGGAAATAATTGACCACGTATTTTTATCTCAATGTGAGGGAAGTCATTGGGTGCCACGGCGGATGAACCATCAATTCGTCGGTTAAATAGGCGGTGATTTAAGCTGAAATCGCATTGTCTTTTGTTCGTTTTTCGCATTTTGATACACAATTTGATACTCTGTTTCATTTCGTGGTTTTTAACATTGAATTCAGTGGAACCTTTTGGTTTGAAAAAGTTGTAGACAGTTAGAAAATCATACCTTTTTCTTGCATTAAGTTATTTAGCTTGATTTTTTTTTTTTTTTTTGAGAAATTAAGGTTCCTCATTTAAAGATCCCGACTAGCCATATTCGAATTGCTGTTAGAAAGCAATCCTTTATTGGCATACGCGACTTACATGCGAAGAAAATCATGCTCATGGCTTGTTGCACGACCACTACATGTTACGCTGTTTCTCAGTTGGATAGCAATTTCTCGTACTTGAAGGATATTTTGTTTGGATATTTGTTTTGTGTTATTGAATGTACTTTTTTTTTCTCTTGGCTGTCTTGGCTGCACCAAAGGGTGTCACAGCAGTTCCGTATAGTGTGGTGCACTACATGGTATCGGTCTACCGTTCATTCGCTCGCTGTAAATTATAAAATTGACATAAATTTCCGTTGAATACTTTGGTAAATTACCAACTACAAAACAGAAAACGTTTAAACAAAATAAATCAGTGCATGCTTGTAGAGCGTCTTTTAGCATTTGAATGCAATGTTAAAGATCGAGTATACAAATATAGTGGGTTATAGGGTTCTTTTTCAAAAATTCCTTGGATTTGTGCAGACTTTTGATTTTGTTTTTCTCTGTACTTAAATTCCTTAGGGATGGAATGTCCTTTAGTTTATTTTATTCTACTGATTTTATTTTGTAAAGCTATTTTTGTTGAGAGTGTGATGTTGTTCTCAACATTAACAAACTCATGCTGACTTTGCAAAACGTATGAGGGACATGCTTCTGTTTTTGTTTTAATTTAACTTTGAAATTGATTTTTGAATTGCATTAATCTGAATCCTATATACATGCGCCTTTTATGGGGCCAAGACCCTTAATCGGAGGATCGGTCTATATGGCAGCTATATCCAAATCTGGACCGATCTGTACCATATTGCAGAAGTATGTCAGGGGGCTTAACTTGACCCACCGTCCCAAATTTCGGCGAAATCGGACAATAAATGCGCCTTTTATGGGCACTAAATCTTATATCGAGAAATCGGTCTATATGGCAGCTATATCCAAATCTGGACCGATCAGGGCCATATGAAGAAAGAAGTCAAAGGGCCTAAGAAAACTCACTGTCCCAAATTTCAGCAAAATCGGATAATAAATGTGGCTTTTATAGGCCTAAGACCCTAAATCGGAGGATCGGTCTATATGGCAGCTATATTCAAATCTGGACCGATCTGAGCCAAATTAAGGAAGGATGTCGAAGGACCTAACACAACTTACTGTCCCAAATTTCATTAAAATCGGATAATAAATGTGGCTTTTATGGGCCTAAGACCCTAAATCGGAGGATCGGTCTATATGTGGGATATATCAAGATATAGTCCGATATAGCCCATCTTCGAACTTAACCTGCTTATGGACAAAAAAAGGATCTGTGCAAAGTTTCAGCCCAATATCTCTATTTTTAAAGACTGTAGCGATAGACTTCAGTATAGCATTTGTCACGCGTTCTCAATACAACCTTGGTTCAAATACAACCTTGAGTGCAGGTAGGGACGTACCCATTTCAATTTGTTCAAACATATGCAAAAGTGTATAAATCCTAATAGAGAATATTTTGGAAAACAATAAAGCGATTTTTGATGATAAATATTTGTTTTTGTGTTATCTTATCCCGAAATATAAAAGGCAACCCTCGTACACTATGCAAGACACTGATACTACCCGTGCCATACAACTATGGCTCCGAAGCATAGTTACTTGCGAAAGCAGATTAGGCATTACTTGAATTGTTTAAGTGAAAAATCCTTCGCAAAATATATGGACTAGTCTGCGTTAATGTAGAAAATATGCGTCGCACTTACTTTACTTTAATTGGCTATGACAGAATATTTGTTCCACTAGCCAAACGTAGAATAGCGTTCAAAGCGCCCTGATCTTCTTCGCTCATTCTAAAATCTCTGACACCAAGTTGCGAGGTGTCTCCCACAACTTGATCTTTTCATCGGGCTTTTGGTCTTCCCGGTTTGCGTGTACCAGCGTGTTTGCCTTCAAAAGACTTCTTTGTTGGAGCTTCATCATCCATTCAGACAACATGACCTAGCCAACGCAGCCGTTGTATTTTGATGCGTGTAACTATCGTCGTCATACAACTCATATAGCTTGTGGTCTATACACCGCCTATATTCTCCATTAACGCAAACTGGTCCATTTATTTCTCTCAAATACTCCAAGCACTGCCTTATCTGCTTGCACAAGTACCCATGCTTCAGAACCATATAACAGCACGGGTAGTATCAGTGTCTTGTAAAGTGTAATCTTCGTCTGTCGAGAGGTGGCCTTTTTTCTAAACTCCTTACTTAGTCCAAAGTAGCATCTGTTTGCCAGTATTATTCTTCGCATTATCTCAAAACTGGTGTCATTCGTTTCGGTTACGGCGGTGCCGAGGTAGATAAAGTTACTGACTATCTCAAAGTTGTATTTCCCAACTTTCTCCATGTTCTTTATCTGCTCGGTTGTACAAGGCTTTTTGGGAGTGGAGACCATCCATTTCGTCTTATCTCCATTTACTGCCAGACCCATTTTCACTGACTCTCTTTCGATTCTTTCAAAGGCTGCAGTTCCGGTGACCGACCTATGATTTCGCTATCGTCGGCATAGGCGAGTAGCATGTGCTCTCTTGTGATTAGTGTATCTATTCACATCAGCATCTTGTATAATCTTCTCCAACAAGATATTAAAGAGATCACACGAAAGGCTGTCTCCTTGTCTGAAATCTCGTTTGGTATTAAATGGTTCGGAAAGATTCTTTCCTATTCTTACTGAGGAACGCGTATCAGCAAGTGTCATCCTGCAGAGTCTTATTAATTTTGTAGGTATACCGAACTCAGACATGGCTTGAATTACCTTTGAAGGTAATTGGGTATCGAAGGCTGCTTGGTAGTCAACAAAGAGGTGGTAGGTGTTGATTTGTCCTTCTCGGGTCTTTTCCAGGATTTGGCGCAGTGTGATGATCTGGTCCAGGGTGGATTTACCTGGTCTAAAGCCGCATTGATGGGGCCCAATTATCTCATGGACTTTAGATTTTAATCTTTCACACCGAACGCTCGAGAGTATCATGTATGCTTGATTCCTCTGTAGTTGGCACATTCCGTCTTGTCTCCTTTCTTGTGTACGGGAGGTTCCAATCATCGGCTATGCGTTCTTCTTGCCAGATTGCCCAGACAAGCTGATGCATACGCCTTATCAGCGTGTCGCCTCAGGTCTTAAATAGATCAGCGGGTAACCCATCGGCTCCTGCTGCCTTGTTGTTCTTTAGTCGGTTCACTGCTTCTTGGACCTCATTCTGACTAGGTGGTAAACATTCTATACAATCATCATTGATTGGTTGTGCGGTATCCTTTTCGCTACCAACGTCGGACTCTAGCAGTTGGGTAAAATGTTCTTTTCATATCCTCAGCATGTTATCTGTGTCAGTTGCCTGATTACCTACTTTGTCTCTGCAGGAGTTTGTGCCTGCACCAAAGCCATCGGTTTGATGTTTAATTCTTTGATAGAATTTCCGGACTTCATTCTGACTCCTGTAAATCTCATTTCGCTCACACTCACGCCTTTCCATTTCCTTTTTCTTTCTGCGGAATAGACGTTTCTCCTCTCTACTTTTCTCCCGATACCTCTCCTTCATCTGGCGTTGGTGTTGCTACTGATTGCAGGGTTGCTCTGTATGCCGCATTCTTGGCTTCAGTAGCATCTCGACACTCTTGGTCGTACCATGAGTTTTTTGGAGGAGGCTTCCGGAACCCAAGTACAGATTTTGCAGCATTTTCCATGGAGTGGGCAATAGTTTGCCACTGCGCCATTATATCGTCGGAACAAGGAGTGCTTTCATCAAGCAGTTGGGTCAGTTGAGTGGAGTATGCCCCTGCCATCTGTTGTGTTTGCACCTTTTCAATGTCCAGCTTCCGTGCAGTGTCAGATCGTACTTTCCTCGCCATGTTTAAACGGGTGCGAAACTTTGCTGCAACAAGGTAATGATCCGAATCTATATTCGCTTCTCGGATCGATTGTACATCTAGCACGCTGGATGAATTCCTTCCATCTATCACAACGTGATCAATGTGGTTCCTCGTATTTTGATCGGGTGACAGCCATGTGGCTTTGTAAATATTTTTATGTTGAAATCTGGTGCTACTGACTACCATGTTTTTTGCCGCTGCGAAATCTATCAGTCTCAACCCATTACTGGACGTTATCTCGTGGAGGCTTAACTTTCCGACTGTTGAACCAAAAATGTCTTCCTTCCCTATCTTCGCATTAAAATCTCCCAGAACAATTTTAATATCATGAACGGGGCGGCGGTCATATTCTCTCCCTAGGCGCTCGAAGAAAATATCCTTGGTCTGCTCGTCTTTGTCTTCCGTCACGGCATGGCCACAAGTAAGGCTGATGTTAAAGAATTTGGCTTTTATGCGGATTGTGGCTCTCATCCACCGGAGTAAAGCTGGAGACAAGGTGTTTCAGTCTCCGACTAACCACAAATCCACAGCCAAATTCATGCCTCGTGTTCTGGCAGCTAGAACATAGTTTGTCACCGTTTGGTGTTGTAGTGACGCCATTCCCAGTCCATCGCACTTCCTGTAAGGCGGTAATATCTGCCTTTTACTTCTCTAATACATCCGCCAGCGCGTATACTGCACCTTCTCTATAAAGAGTGTGGACATTCCAGGTGCAGATCCGCAAATCATGGTCCTTGTTTTGTTTGCGTGGGTCGTCAACGTTGGGGGTGGGGTCCATTTTTACTATTCCTTTGTTTTTCATAGTGTTCCGGGGGCGGGTTACTGGGCCAGCGCCCCAAACCCCGCACATATACCTCCCAGATGAAAAAAACCGTACAACAGTTAAAGGATTCGTGATTTGGGTTAGCCTGCCGACAAATGGTGCAACAAGGTTTTCCCTATTCTACTCATTACAAGATGCATGTTTGCATGGGAAGCATGCGGTTGGATTTTTTTCCTCAACTTTCAGAATCCTTTCTGCTGCGTTGTGTAGCATCCTTTATCACACATACACACACATACACACACTCTTATGTTGGTCATTTGCTAGGTTGGGTTTATGATTCTTTTGCCACCACGTTCATCCTATGTTGGTAAATGCCCCGCGGCGATACTTTCAATAGGATCGACATTGGTGATGACCCTTTTCATGGGAGGTGGGGGGGTTGCCTATTGTGAAATTTAATTTAACCATGAAATTTGAAAGCTTGCCTTATAACGCAATGCAGGGCTAGACAGGACTCTCAGCATACTTTTCGTTTTTTGTGTTTATTAAAAAGAAAGTGAAGACAGGCTGTTGGCAGATAATTTGAAGGATGTTTCATAGAAAATTTAAAAAAAAATATCAAAGATGCAAATGCATAAATTATTAATGGCCAGACACCAAATTGCGATGTAAATCATTTATCTTCATTTACATGTCATATATGGAGCGCTGTTATGGTTATGGACTGCCATAAGAAAGACAAAGGCCAAAGGATTTCCCAAGGAGTTTTTTTTTTGCATTTCCGTAAAAAAGAGGAATTCCATTACAATACTTGTAAAAGGGTTTTAAATGAATGTTACAATGACTACTATGAGGATGATAACAACAACAACAATAATGGCATAGGGCATCTATCGACCCAAGTTCAAGTATTTACTCCGTTATTGCCATACAGGGTTGAACTAGCCGCCTAGCCGGTTGGGCTAGGCCACGATTCGCTTGCCCAGTTTTACCCAAGAGATTATCAAATTCTATTGTCCATGGTAATTTGCAGCAAATGCAGATAATGTCCGTTGCAGGATTTCGAAAGCAAAGTAAGAAAAAAGTTGGTGGTGTTGGTGTTGCTGCTTTGGAAAAACGAT
Source organism: Stomoxys calcitrans (assembly GCF_963082655.1). Taxonomy (NCBI): domain Eukaryota; kingdom Metazoa; phylum Arthropoda; class Insecta; order Diptera; family Muscidae; genus Stomoxys; species Stomoxys calcitrans. Next base: position 11,795,400 of record NC_081553.1, read on the forward strand.
TCACTGGACAAAATGACCAACGGTCAAGTTTTTCCAGATTCGCGCTTCCTTAAGGGTTCATTGTTTGATTGTTTGTTCTTCGGTGTAATTTAATCAAGTCAAGTTTGACCTTTTTTTGATCATCACATAACACATTCATGGCATCTTTTCTCTTATCGTTGCCATCATCCCAAAATAAACAGACAACGTTTGACCATTATGACCACCCGGACGACTTTACGTAAGCCCTGGACAAATATTGGACTTTATTTCGTTTTTACAAAGCAGGAAAATCCCTTTAAGACACTTACGCATGAATGGTCAGTCAGTCAGCCAGTCAGCCAGTGGAAGGGAAACTATCAATGGGTTTTTTATTGCCTCTAACCTTTATTCGTTACATTTCTTTTGAAATGCTTGGCCATGCCAGCTTTTCTTTACATTCAGCCATTCATAGCTTTAATTCCATAATTGAAAAGTCGTTTGCAGTTTTATGACAACAGTTTCGATTACAAATGCTCGTCGAGTAGTCGTCCTGTCTGTTTGCTTTGGCCTGCAATATCGTATTTGTTCTGGTTGACCAGTGGTCAGTTAATGAATGCACTCTGGACTGCTGCGAAGCCTGTTTAAATAACTCAAGGATTTAAGTGTTTCCATTGTTATTTTGAATTGTTTTCCCCCCCTTCTATGCTATGTGAGGTGAGTGCAACAACTGACCATTCCCATAGGGGACAATGGGTTTTTTTTTGAAAATTTTGTTTATTTTTTCCCTATAAAAATTTGTAATTTTGTAGTAAAGCAAGTTTTAAAAAATAAATAGAAATTATCAGATTACATGCATAATTTTTTCTCTTATCAAAGCGGTTAGTGCAAGGATTTCTGGCTAGGATTGTGGTTTGACTACAAGCAATACAAAATGATTATCAGATACTAGGGAATTAGGAATGCAAAGCTCTTGAACAATTGGTTGGAGTTCAAAGGTTGAGTTGTACGGCGGGAATTGCAAAAGGTGCAGTTCATTAAATAGATCAGGTTTGGGTTATCATTTCTTTTTTTGTTATTTTTGTTACAGTTTTAAAGCAAAAAAAAAAATGGTTAAGGTTTTTAAAAGAAGACACATTTATCGAAAGGAATTAAAATTTTTAACTTCAGCCTACAGCGCACAGTGGGAGAAAATCGAAAAAATTGTGTAAAAAATATGCCGTGTGAGAACGGGCAGAGATATCTCTTTGGAACGGTTAGACCTGAAGTATTTTCAAGATCGTAGCAAAATTTCATGGCCATAAGTAGGCTGGACGCCTCTTGGCTGACCTCTAAAGTTGCTCACCTTGGCATTTTGAAAAATTGTTCGGGCTGCCAAATCTTGATTTGTTGTCCGGTTTTCAAAATTCTTTTTTCGCTGGATAGTGCTCAAAAGTTCCTACCAAAAAGTCCGCTTGGGGTCTACAATATCTCCACCTATTTCGGGGATATATGAGTTAATTTTTAATACGAAATAGGCTTCATATTTTGAAATTTGCGAAGCCATTGGTGGTTCGAAATTCCTTTGTGTACATGACTAGCTAAACCCGGCCCATTCCACGGCTCCTTTTTTACACCATATGGAATACAACTTTCTTATCAATTACACTTTGCATTCACTTAGTTGCCTTTTTATGTTCCGGTAATCTTTTTATGGAACGACCACAAGTTGTTTCCCCAGTTCGAATATCTTTTTTATGGATGGCTAGCTGAACCCGGCCCGCTCCGCTGCGCCTTCTTTTACACCATATGAAGTACAACTTTCTTATTAATTACACTTCTTTGCATTCACTAAGTTACCTATTTACGTTCCAGTCATCTTTTTATGGAACGACCATAAGTTATTCACCCAGTTCCTGTTGTGTATAGATAAAATTCTTCATTTTATAGAAAACGAATCGGGCCCGCTCCGCTGCGCTCTCTTTAACGCTCTTATAAATTTTATATTGCAATGATTGATATAAAAGTCCTATTTTGAAAGAGTTTTATGATGCGGCATTTCGCCCCGAATGTGGATATCGAATTCGTATCATTTAAGTGCAGAGGTCTGTTCTACTTCCTTATTCTTTTCTTTGGACTCCTATATTGTAGTGGGTAAATATTCCTGGTTTGAGGTGCATTTTGGGAATGAGGTGTCCGCCCAGACACTTGGTCCATTCATTGGATCGACTTAATTTTTTTTGTCATATTCGTAATCTACGTAATTGGAGTCCCATATTGACATGACCAAATTGGTATTCTACTCTCCAATACCAGTCATTTGATACCCATATTGTTCGGGTCGGTTCACTTTTGATTTTGGCTGGTGTTTTGGGGTAAGGGGTGCCCCCTTCCGATATCGAAAAATTATATAGCCTATATTTCCTTACAGACCAACCTACACAATCAGTGAAAATATTGGCTAATATGCCCATTTGGGGGGTTGTATGACCCCCTATACTTCGATCTATTTTTGTATGCCAGATTCGTAATCTACTCCCGAATGCCTTTCATTTGAGTCCCATATTGACATAGACGTACAATTTTTTTTGTTTTTAGAAGTTTTGGGGTTATGGCGATTTCCTGGAAACTTGGACCCAATTTTTGATGCCATATTCGTATTTTACTCTTCAATACCTTTCATTCGATATCCATATTGTCCTTAACGGTCCACTTTTGATCTTGGGTGGTGTTTTTGGGATAACGGGGGAGGGTCCGACCCTTTCCGATATGAAGAAATTATACAGCCCTTTCCTTCTTATTGACCATATTCGTAATCTACTCCTGAATACCTTTCATTTGAGTTCCATATTGTCCTGATCGGTACACTTTTATATTTGGGTTGTACTTTTGGGGTAAGGGGGAGGGTCTGCCCCGCTTCCGATATCACAAAATTATATAGATTATGTTTCCTTACAGACCAACCTACACAATCTCTGAAAATTTCAAGGTAATCGGTTCAGCTGTTTAAGTCTTTACGGAACAAACATATAACCCGACAAACAAACACAAATCGTTTTTTTTTTATATATATAAGATTTGGATTCGATTATTCAGTTAAAAGTTATACAGAAAAGTATATTTTTTGAAATTTTTGTTAAAAAAAATATTTTCATTGATTAGCCTTTATTAAAAAAAATTGCTTAAATACCTTATTTTTTTCTTTTTTGCTTGTGAAGAGGTTTAAGTTAACATATCTTGTTCAAATGTCACTTAAAAAGCATCTACAATACGTCCTCTTTACAAGCAAAAAAGAATCAAGTAAAAAGTCATTAGATACCCACCATCTCGGGTATATATGTAAATCACCTTTCGCCATATTTTAGTGAAAAATGTATTATTTATGCACCTATATCCAAATATGATCGGATATGGACCGAATTCGGCAAGGACTTTGAGTGGTCTAATAAATACAAGTCACTGTTTAACTTTGGTTCAATATTTGTCTTTTTGGCAGCTTTATCCAAATATTGAACGATCTGAACCATAGACTTGTGTCGAAAAGCCTAACATAAGTCACTGCGTCAATTTTCAGCTAAATCGGATTATAAAAGTGCCTTTTATGAGGGCAAGACTTTAAATCGAGATATCGGTCTATATGGTATGGGCCAAATTGAAAAAGGACTTCGAAGGCCCTAGCAAAACTCACTGTCCCAAATTTCAGCGAAATCGGACAATAAATACGCCTTTTACGGGCCCAAAACCTTAAATCGAGATATCGGTCTATATGGCAGCTATATCTAAATCTTGACCGGTCTAGGCCAAACTGAAGAAGGATGGCGAATGGCCTAACACAACTCACTGTCTCAAATTTCAGCAAAATCGGACAATAAATGTGGTTTTTATAGGCCTAAGACCATTAATCGGCAGATCGTTCTAAATGAAGTCTATATCAAGATAAGGTCCTATATGCCCATCTGGCAATATCGGACTATGGCCAAAAAAAACGAACTTGTGCAAAGTTTCAGCTCAATATCTCGATATTTGTGATAAAATGAGTATACCCCCATCCTTCGGTGGTGAGCATAAAAACAAGTAAGAGCGTGCTAATTTTGGCCGGGCCAAATCTAATATACCCTCCACCATAGATCGCATGTGTCGAGTTCTGCTATTGGAACTATATCAAATTATAGTCCGATTCGGACCATAAATGAATTGAATGTTGAAGACCACAGTATAAGTCATTGGGCAATATTTCAGTCCATTCGGATAAAAAGTGCGCGTTGTAGGGGCTCAAGAAGCATAGCCAGGAGATAGGTTAATATGGGAGATATATCAGAATATAGATCGATTTATACCATGTTATACACGTATATTGTAGGTCATGGGAGAAAATTTCAGCCAAATCGGATAAGAATTGCGCTCTCTAGTGGCTAAAGAAGTCAATATCTCAGATCGGTTTATATGGCAGCTATATCAGGTTATGAACCGATTTGAACTATACTTAGCACAGTTGTTGGATGTCATAACAAAACACCTCATGCAAAATTTCAGCCAAATCGGATGAGAACTGCGCCCTCTAATGGTTCCAGAAGTCAATATCATAGATCGGTATATAGGGCTGATATTATGAACCGATTTGAACTATACTTGGCACAATTGGTGGAAGTCACAACAAAACACCTCATGCCAATTTTCAACCAAATCGGATATCGGATCGGAATTGCGCCCCCTAGTGGCCCAAGAAGTAAAGATCCAAGATCGGTTTATTTGGCAGCTATATCAGGCTATGAACCGATTTGAACCACACTTAGCACAATTATTGGAAGTCATAACAAAACACCTCATGTCAATTTTCAGCCAAATCGGATAAGAATTACGCCCCCTAGTGGCCCAAGAAGTGAAGATCCAAGATCGGTATATAGGGCAGCTATATCAGATTATGGACCGATTTGAACCATACCTAGTACAATTGTTGGAAGTCATAACAAAACACCTTATGTCAATTTTCGGCCAAATCGGATAAGAATTGCGCCATCTAGTGGTTCCAGAGTTCAAGATCCAAGATCGGTTTATTTGGCTGCTATATCAGGTTATGAACCGATTTGAACCATACCTAGCACAATTGTTGGAAGTCATAACAAAACACCTTTTGTAAATATTTAGCCAAATCGGATAAAAATTGTGCCCTCTAGCGGCTCAAGAAGTAGAGATCCCAGATCGGTTTATATCAGGTTATGGACCGGTTTGAACGATTTTTTCGAGGTGCTACAAACGGAATGACGGAATTAGTATACCTCTATCCTATGGCGTAGGGTGTAATTAAGGCATTCCATTGTTCAATAAATAGAGACTAAATTATAAATTATTCAATAAAGACTAATCAATCCAAATATTTATTTTTTTTTTACAAATAATTGAAAAATACACTTTTTCAAATTTTTTGACTTCCAAACTGTAAAACTTGTAACTGAATAATCATATGTAGACAATTGTTGCGGCGAAGTGGAGATATCTCAAACAGTCTTTGTAGGGATTTTTGAGCACTATCCAGCAAAGAAAAGAAGAATTTTTTAAAACCGAACTACAAGTAAAGATTTGACAAACCGAACAATTTTTCGAAATGCTGAAGTGACCAACTTTAGGATCCTGTCAAGTGGCGCCCCGACCACCTACGGCCTTCAAACTGCACTTTGAATTTGCACACGGTCTCGATAACACATCAGCTCTAACTATTCCAAATTTTAAGGAGATATCTCTACCCTCTACTCTTTTTTCGACTTTCTTCCACTGTGAGACGTTAGGTTGGATATTTATAATGTAGAGCCTGAGGTTAGTTGTTACAAAAGAGAGTGCCTTAAACAACCAACGCATTAAACCCAAACTGAAGAGTTTCTAGATCGGGACATTTAATAGAACCTCAAAAACATAGTCTGGATGAAAAAATTATATATTCTAAGGCAAGTATACAAATCCTTTGTAAATGGAAGCTACGTCAACTGACAGGATATGCTATTAATTGTACTGGTAATCATGTTTAACAATTTTAGCAAGATTCTGCATTAGGTTACTATCTAATTTTTATCTTTGGGTTTGTAAACTTTTCTGTGAATGTTTCATCTCAAAATGTTATGAAGTTTGTGCATAGGCTTTTGAATTGCCTTGTAGAAAGTCAATGTGATTTATTAGTCTACACATATTTATTCCTCTATAGATGTCTCTTTGTAAAAGAGGGTTGTTGTGTCTTCCCCTTGTCAGTGAAACGTTACATTGGCAAATTTTGCCAAACTTTTTTTCATGATTTTTTTTGTAAGTTTTTCAGAGTCTTTTTTTCCCCCAAAAAGAAAACAATCACAAAAAACGGCACAAACCAAATCAAAGGTAGACATTACATTCATCCTTTATCACTTACAGCTTAGTTTCATTTCACTCAAACACTTGAAAATTGATTTATTTTTTTCCCTGAATAATAATAAAAAAAATAACAACCAAACTTTTGCGTGTGATGCCAAAGGCAATGCCAATTTTTCTTAGTGGCCACCGATCATCATCAGGAAAGACTTTTTGTTTCATTTCCGCTTTTTTGACTTTTGTGTTGCTTTTGTACTTTCCCAACAAACGAGACGGTATAATTTCATTGTTCTTGAGCCTTGAGAAGAGGGGGGATCGCCACTTTACTTGTTTTGTTGTTATTGTTAAGAGAGATTTCTGTTATTGATGGTCTAACAAAAACTTGGCATTGAAAGGCCTTCGTCTATCGTTTCATTGTCGAGCCTCAACGAGGTTCTTGAAATGCATTTTGCCTTTATTTCCTCCTCGTTGTCGTCTGAGTACCATCCATCCATCTTTAGCTAGTCATTCATTCGTATCAAAAACCTCTTTTGGAAATTCTTTTCGAAAAGTAGGAGTGTTGTTCTTATCCTTGCCATTGTAATGACGCTACAGCCGCAGCTTATGTAGTTGCTAACTTTTTTTTGCCATGCTTCATGGTTGGCGGTGGTGTTTTCTTGCTCAACATTTACTTTAAACCCAAAATTTTTGTTGAATCATTTTTGTGCTCAAACTTAGGGTAAGCAAGTTGACTTTCGATGATGTATATTACAAGCAATAAGGATGGATAGATACTACAATTGTTTTGGAAAAATTCCAAATTTGTTGGCCTTGTTTCTAAACTGCTTACTTAGTCCAAAGTAGCATCTGTTTGCCATTCTTCGCTTAATCTCAAAACTGTGTCATTCTTTTCGGTTGCGGCGGTGCCGAGGTAGATAAAGTTACTGACTGTCTCAAAGTTGTGGTTCCCAACTTTCTCCATTTTCTTTATCTGCTCGCTTGTGCAAGGCTTTTTGGGAGTTGAAACCATCCATTTCGTTTATCTCCATTTACTGCCAGACCCATTTTCACTGATTCTCTTTCGATTCTTTCAAAGGCTGCAGTTACTACTTCCGGTGACCGACCTATGATATCGATATCGTCGGCATAGGCGAGTAGCATGTGCTCTCTTGTGATTGGTGTTCCATATCTATCCACATCTGCATCTCGTATAATCTTCTCTAACAGGATATTCAAGAGATCACACGATAGGCTGTCTCCTTGTCTGAAACCTCGTTTGGTATTAAATGATTCGGAAAGATTCTTTCCTATTCTTACTGAGGAACGCGTATCAGCAAGTGTCATCCTGCAGAGTTATATTGGGTTGCCCAAAAAGTAATTGCGGATTGTTTAAAAGAAAGTAAATGCATTTTGAATAAAACTTAGAATGAACTTTAATCAAATATACTTTTTTATACCCTCCACCATAAGATGGGGGGTATACTAATTTCGTCATTCTGTTTGTAACTACTCGAAATATTCGTCTGAGACCCCATAAAGTATATATATTCTTGATCGTCGTGAAATTTTATGTCGATCTAGCCATGTCCGTCCGTCTGTCCGTCCGTCCGTCCGTCCGTCCGTCCGTCCGTCCGTCTGTCCGTCCGTCCGTCCGTCCGTCCGTCCGTCCGTCCGTCCGTCTGTCTGTCGAAAGCACGCTAACTTCCGAAGGAGTAAAGCTAGCCGCTTGAAATTTTGCACAAATACATCTTATTAGTGTAGGTCGGTTGGTATTGTAAGTGGGCCATATCGGTCCATGTTTTGATATAGCTGCCATATAAACCGATCTTGGGTCTTGACTTCTTGAGCCTCTAGAGTGCGCAATTCTTATCCGATTGGAATGAATTTTTGCACGACGTGTTTTGTTATGATATCCAACAACTGTGCCAAGTATAGTTCAAATCGGTCCATAACCTGATATAGCTGCCATATAAACCGATCTTGGGTCTTGACTTCTTGAGCCTCTAGCGTGCGCAATTCTTACCCGATCAGAATGAAAATTTGCACGACGTATTTTGTTATGATATCCAACAACTGTGCCAAGTATGGTTCAAATCGGTCCATAACCTGATATAGCTGCCATATAAACCGATCTTGGGTCTTGACTTCTTGAGCCTCTAGAGTGCGCAATTCTTATCCGATAGGAATGAAATTTTGCACGACGTGTTTTGTTATGATATCCAACAACTGTGCCAAGTATGGTTCAAATCGGCCCATAACCTGATATAGCTGCCATATAAACCGATCTTGGGTCTTGATTTCTTGAGCCTCTAGCGTGCACAATTCTTATCCGATCAGAATGAAATTGTGCACGACGTGTTTTGTTATGATACCCAACAACTGTGCCAAGTATGGTTTAAATCGGTTTATAACATGATATAGCTGCCATATAAACCGATCTTGGGTCTTGACTTCTTGAGCCTCTAGAGGGCACAATTCTTATCCGATTTGAATGAATTTTTGCACGAAGTATTTCGTTATGATATCCAACAACTGTGCCAAGTATGGTTGAAATCGGTCGATAACCTGATATAGCTGTCATATAAACAGATCTGGGGATTTGACTTCTTGAGCTTTTAGAGGGCGCAATTCCTATCCGATTTGGCTGAAATTTTGCATGACGTATTTTTACTTTCAACAACTGTGTCAAATAAGGTTCAAATCGGTTCATAACCTGATATAGCTGCCATATAAACCGATCTGGGATCTTGACTTCTTGACCCCTAGAGGTCGCAATTATTATCCGATATGCCTGAAATTTTGTACGACGGATCCTCTCATGACCATCAACAAACGTGTTTATAATGGTCTGAATCGTTCTATAGCCCGATACAGATCCCATATAAATCGTTCTCTCTATTTTACTTCGTGAGCCCCAATGGACGCAATTCTTATACGAATTGGCTGAAATTTTACACAGGTCTCCAACATATAATTTAATTGTGGTCCGAACCGGACCATATCTTGATATCGTTTTAATAGCAGAGCAACTCTTTTCTTATATCCTTTTTTGCCTAAGAAGAGATGCCGGGAAAAGAACTCGACAAATGCGATCCATGGTGGAGGGTATATAAGATTCGGCCCGGCCGAACTTAGCACGCTTTTACTTGTTTACACTTTTTTCTAAAGCAACCTAAAAGTAACAGCTGATAACTGACAGAAGAAAGAATGCAATTACAGAGTCACAAGCTGTGGAAAAATTTGTCAACGCCGACTATATGAAAAATCCGCAATTACTTTTTGGGAAACCCAATATTAGTTTTGCAGGAATACCAAACTCAGACGGGGCTTGATATACCTTTCAACGTAAAGGAGTATCGAAGGCGGCTTTGTAGTCAACAAAGAGATGGTAGGTGTTGATTTGTCCTTCTCGGCTCTATTCCAGGATTTGGCGCAGTGTGAATATCTGATCCAGGGTGGATTTACCAGGTCTAAAGCTGCTATAATAGGGCCCAATTATCTCATTCTTTAGGTTTTAATCTTTCTCACAGTACGCTCGAGAGTATTCCTCTGTAGTTGGCACATTCCGTCTTTTCGCCTTTCTTGGGTAGGGGACATAGTATGCTGAGGTTCCAATCATCGGCTATGCGTTCTTCTAGCCAGATTTCGCAGATAAGCTGATGCATACGCCTTATCAGCGTGTCGCCTACGGTCTTAAATAATTCAGCGGGTAACCCGTCGGCTCCTGCTGCCTTGTTGTTCTTTAGTCGGGTCACTTCTACTTGGACCACATTCTGACTAGGAGTCTTATTCCTCTGTATTTGGCACATTCCGTCTTGTCTCCTTTCATGTGTAGGGGACATAGTATGCTGAGGTTCCAATCATCGGGTATGCGTTCTTCTAGCCAGATTGCGCTGATAAGCTGATGCATACACCTTATCAACATGTCGCCTCCGGTCTTAAATAGTTCAGCGGGTAACCCGTCGGCTCCTGCTGCCTTGTTGTTCTTTAGTCGGTTCACTGCCACTTGGATCTCATTCTGACTAGGAGACTTATTCCTCTGTAGTTGGCGCATTCTGTCTTGTCTCCTTTCTATGCTGAGGTTCCAATCATCGGGTATGCGTTCTTCTAGCCAGATTGCGCAGATAGGCTGATGCATACGCCTTATCAGCGAGTCACCTGCGGTCTTATATAGTTCAGCGGGTAACCCGTCGGCTCCTGTTGCCTTGTTGTTCCTTAGTCGGGTCACTGCTACTTGGACCTTATTCTGACTAGGAGACTTATTCCTCTGTAGTTGGCACATTCCGTCTTGTTTCCTTTCTTGTGTAGGGGACATAGTGGGCTGAGGTTCCAATAATCGGGTATGCGTTCTTCTAGCCAGATTGCGCAGATAAGCTGATGCATACGCCTTATCAGCGTGTCGCCTACGGTCTTAAATAGTTCAGCGGGTCACCCCTCGGCTCCTGGTGCCTTGTTGTTCTTTAGTCGGGTCACTGCTACTTGCAACTCATTCTGACTAGGAGGTAAACATTCTATACCAACATCAGGGATTGGTTCTGCGGTATCCTCTTCGCCACCAACGTCGGACACTCGCAGTTGGGTAAAATGTTCTTTCCATATCCTCAGCTTGTTATCTGTGTCCGTTACCAGATTTCCTTCTTTGTCTCTGCAAGAGGATGTGCCTGCACCACGTTTATGGCTAACGTTTGATTTTTTGAAGCGAAACTTTACTCGGTTACAATAAAAGCAAAACTTGGTGATAAACGTATTTTGTTTGTGGTAAAAAAGTACCAAACGTTTTATTTTTTGTGTGCAGGGATATAATTCCCCTCCTTTCAACGATCTAAACTAATCTTTCCATCAATGACATGAATGGCACTGTAGTAGATCACGATCTTTCTCCTGGAGCCATCTGTGAAGATCAAAAACTCGTCGTTTGCAAATATAAAAGCTGCCGTTACTTTAACTTAAAGTTAGAATATACTCAAAAGTTAACCCTGTACGGTTGGCTGACTACCCCTTTGGCATTTCATTGCAAGTTCAAGGTGTTAAATATTGTTGAGACAAATTCTATGACCTTGTACAAAGTTTACCTAACTAAGCAACTTATTTTTCTTTATAAGACAAGTTTAGCAGATTTTCTTGAAATGAAAATGCCGCTTTTCCTGTTTGATTATTAATGAAGATTTGCACTAGACAGACTTTCTGTTTTCTTATTTTCATTTAGACAGATGTATGTTTTCCAAATGAAAAATGTAATCGCTGAAGATCCTTTTCTATTAAGGATAACACCCTTTTTTCTTTGGTCCTTCTCTGGAGAAGCAGCATCCCCTGAGAAAAATCTCTTGAAGGCTAGAAAATCAACTTGCAAATATCTGTCCAAGTAAAGTTTGAAGAAGGCAATGATGAGGATGAGGATGATGTTAATGCCAGTGGTATGTTGTGTTATGTCCTTGTGGCTTACTTGCTAATGGTTTGGGTAAAGATCATAAGAAATCTTTCGCTTCACTTTTCTATGACATCATACAACATCAGTTTCTGAACGAAAGAAGAGTCATTAGCACCTTTCTGTTACAAGGAAGAAGTTATTCCCCATGCCATGTTAGTTGCTGGCTTGGGAATCTGTGATATCATCAATTTCCAAAAAAATTAAATTTCCTTTAAAAGGGTTATTTGTGAAAACTTTTGAAGTTCTTTTCCTTTTCTTTAGATTTCGCATTATAAAGTCTTGCAAGAGAAGGTGGTGGTTTCTTATGAAACTTGAGCCAATCATATTTTCCAATAAAATTCGGTCATGTTCTTTCTTCAAATGCAAGATAATCACACAAGTTATTAATAAGTTTTCGTTATCCATGGCTCATTTTTCTTGAGCCTTTGTGAAGGGGTGTTGCTTGCAGTCATTCCTAGACTGTTTCGTTCTTCCAATGTTGGATTTTAAACACCCGGCTTATATATTCGCTGTTTCTCTGGCACAAAGAGCTCGTGCTACTTGCTTGACTTGGAAGACCATCACAGAAGACAAAAAAAAAAAAATCCTGTCAATAAATTGTAATTTGCTTCAAGGATCTCAGCGCCATGTGTGTGCGTGTGTGTGAGTGATTGTTTTTGTTGTCACCCAAAAGTAATTATTTCCGAATTTCATCTTGACATGGTGCACAAGAAATTCCTATGCAGTATTGATTATTACGCAATAAGAATCGAAGCGTAATAAATGCACCAGGCCTCTGCCAAAGAAACATAAGAGAGGGAGAACAAATGTCCTTTACACCATTATCCTTGCAGTGAGCAGTAGTCAGTATCCCCTCATTATTGCGAGCCAAGTAAACATCCGAGGACCGGTGTGGCTGGCATGAAATCTTTGCCTCGTTCCATCGGTTCGTTGACACCTGGAGAATATTTTTGCAATATCTTGGCAGAATCAACCACACATACACACACACACACACACGAAGAGAATAACTTTTCTTCATTTTGCCCAGGAAGGGGCGAAAGAATTCCCTCCAAAAATCACAAAATCAAAGTCAATGAACACATATGTCCTGGCAACAACTGCAGTAAAATCAGCCAACAACAACAAAACTCATTTTGGTCCTTGCCAGGGAATCCCTCTTTTCTTATTCTTAACGCCACATTCATGCATTTTGGGCCCATACAATGCCATTATCGATAAACAATGGAATTTAATGTACGTTGAGTGACGTTATGACTGCAGTTTGCACTTCTTTCCAAGGATTTTCGTTTGCTTTCAAGACATTGGCGCATAGGCAATGGCAAAGGCTCTAGAGTGTCGCTTATTCCGGTGTGTTGAGCTATGGGGTGGATGGAACAACACCAACACCACCACTGCCACCAGCGCCTCAGTAAAAAGAAAGTAGCACATGCCTGGTAATTTTTCTTGCTCTATAAGAAAAGCAGCCTTGTCTTTCGATATGTTTTGGTATACTTGGTAAGACTTTTTGACAAACATTGAGGGAGTTTTTTTTTCTAGTTTTTGCTCAATATCAAAGGGAAAAAATTGCCTCAAGATCTTGTAGCCTAGATAAATGAGCCAGCAGCTCGTATGAGGGTGAGCAGCATACAGGACTTTATTACCAAACCAACACCCGCTTTTCTTGCGCTCTCTTCTTGGCTGCAGCTTAGAACTGTCGACAGAGGCTGCTTCTGTTAATGAGTTCCTTTGTAAAGGTCTTTACTTTCTTCGCTCAAGATGGTGGTGGTGGCGGCGTGATAAAGGTGGTGGCGTTAGCACGCGCCAAAAACTAACTCTTGCTGTAAGAAAATACCAAAAAAAATAATAAAACCCAATCCTATTCATTAAAGGAAATCCCACAATTCCCTAACAATGGCCAAAGGAAAATCTCTTCCTTTTTCCTATAAAATGTTCCCATTAAAAAAAAATTTATGTTAATTATGAGTTTCATATTAAGATCAAAATGTTTGTGCAGCCACTGAGGCCCCTCTAAACATTTGTAATGGAAAATAATCTCAAATCATTCTTAAATGGGAGTGTGCGCATGCGCGCTTTCCTTCCCAAACTAGTTTTTCTTCCTTTTTCTTGTCATTTGCCCTAAAATGGCATGAAAGCGCTTCCTATTTTGGTGGAAACATCAGTTTTAATGATATGCATATAAGTATCCTGGACAAGATATGAATGGGATACGCCGCACATCTGTTGTGGCGCGAGTCGTCTCCAGTGACAACTGCCAAAAAAGGGAGTAATCTAACTGTAATTTAAAGAAAATGGTAGGAAAAAGGTATTTAAGCGAAAACAGTTTTTGAAATAGTTTTTTGTGTTAACTGACTACATTGAATAGAGTTTGTGGGTAAGGTCCTTGTAGCACCTTGCTATTTCTGTTTGAATATCAGGAAATTTTTGTCAAAACATTGATTTCGGTTAAATACCTCTTTATGGAAGTGTATAGATGACAAAAACTATATAAATGAAATAAGAAAACTGACATTTTAGAATGTTACAATGTCGACATAAAATTCTGAGATGCCTTAGTCTGCCTATCCATCTCTTCATGTCCTGTGATCACTTTTATTGCCCAAAAAGTAATTGCGGATTTTTTAAAAGAAAGAAATCAAATATACTTTTTTTACACTTTTTTTCTTAAGCAAGCTAAAAGTAACAGCTGATAACTGACAGAAGAAAGAATGCAATTACAGAGTCACAAGCTGTTAAAAAATTTGTCAACGCCGACTATATGAAAAATCCGCAATTACTTTTTGGGCAACCCAATATATAGCTTCTAGCTGGACCGGGCCCGCTCCGCTGCGCTTTCTTTTACTTTAAATGGAACAAAATTTCCCTTGGAATATTTGTTTTCGACAATTAAAGAGCTTTTAGTGAAATACCATACTACGAAAATGGTATTTCGCTTGACAAACAGTTTAACAATATAAGTGACTTTATCTGATCTTTATTGGTCCACGAATTTAAGTTTGGTTGTAATGTGTACTCCATTCTTAAAAGACTTTATTTTAGCCTGATGTTCTCATGATGTCCGATTTAGGAGTATTTTCGGGGGTGAGATGGTCCCCCAGACACTTGCCCTGAAAAAAATATCAGCATTGTGCTCTTCTCTCAATTATCATTTATTTAAATCCCATATTGCCATTGGTTTTGAGGGGAGTTTACAGGGTGAGGCGTCCCCCAAGCACATGGCCCCAAAATTGGTTATCCAATTCGTTTTCTAATCTCAAATACCTTTCATTTGAACCACATATTGGTGGCATGGTCGAAAAAATTTTTCCCCTTTGGGGGGTGTTTTGGGGAAGGAGTGATGCCTAAATATCCCAATATGCCCAAATACCTTTATTTAAGACCCATATTGCGATGTGAGGTATTTTGGGAAAGGGTGACCCCAGAAATTGGTCCCGAAAGTGGGTATCAATTCTTGTTCTACCCCACAATTCCTTTCATTTAAGCTCCACATTGACACGGTCGGTAAATATGCCCAATTTAGGGGTGTTTTGGGGAGTGGCCCTAAGCCCTAAAAATATATCAGCAACGTGCTCTATTCTCATATATTTGAACCCCATATTGCCATTGGCCTCAAAATTGGATATCAAATTAGTGTTGTAATCTCAAATACCATTCAATTAAACGAAGAAGCCAGCAAATATGTCCGGTTTGGAGTATGGGCCCTAAAAACTATGAATATCGAGCTCCACTGTCTTAAAAACCCAATCTTGATTAGCAAATTCGTCCTACTTGGGGGTTGTCATGGTGGTGGGATGTCCCCTAGACAGTTGGTCCCGAATGTTGATGTCAGATTCATGGTCTACTCCCAAATACTCTTGACATTTGAGCTCCATTTTTCCATAGTCGGCAAACATGACCGGTTTTGGGGGTGTTTAGGGGGATGGGGCGACTCAGTGACTTGGTTTTAAAAATATATATCAGATTCGTGTTCTACTCTAAAATACCTCTTATTTGAGCCCCATATTGCAATGGTCAGGAAATACTTCATATTTGGGTGGTGTTATGGGGGTGGGGTGGCCCCATTGACACTTTTCCGGAACATTGATATCAGATGCGTGCTTCACTTCCCAAGACCTTTCATTTTAGTCGCATATTACTAGGGTCGTCAATTTGTCTTCTTTGGGGGATGTTCTCGGGGATGGACGGCCCCCAAAACACTTGATCCCACATCTGGATATTAGATTCATATTCTACACTCAAATATCTTTTATTTAAGCCCATATTGCCACGGTCAGTAAATAAGACCTGTGGGGGGGGGGGGGTGTTGTGGGGAAGGGGTGGACCCCCAGAAACGTGGTCCCACATTTGGATATCAGATTCGTATTCTACTCGCAAATACCTTTCATTTGAGTCCCATATTGCCATGGTCGGTAAATATGTCAGATTTAGGGGTGTTTTGGGGGTTTGGGGGTGGTTCCCCAAACACTTGGTCCGACAATTGAATATCAGATATGTTTTCTAATCTTAAAGACCTTTCATTTGATTCCCATATTGTCGTGATTGGTCTAAATATATGTTTGGTAGGTTTTAGGGTGGGGCGGCCCCCCTAGGTACCCCATCCGAAATTTGGATACCAAATTTTTATTTCTAGGGTACTATATGAGAGCACACAAAATGTTGCTCAAATCGCAAAACCCATCTCCGAGATCTGGCGTTTCTGAAAATTAAGGTAAGGGGGAGGGTCCGCCCCACCCTTAAGGTATCAAAAAATTTAGTACCCTATCACGGGATCATTATGCACCATCTGTGAAAATTTCAAGAAAATCGGTTAAGCCGTTTCTGACTCTATAAGGAAGACACAAACAAACAAACCTACAAACACAAATTGATTCTTATACCCACCACCGAAGGATGGGGGTATATTCATTTTGTCATTGCGTTTGCAACACATCGAAATATCCATTTCTGACCCTATAAAGTATATATATTCTTGATCAGCGTAAAAATCTAAGACGATCTAGACATGTCTGTCCGTCTGTCTGTTGAAATCACGCTACAGTCTTTAAAAATAGAGACATTGAGCTGAAATTTTGCACAGATTGTTTTTTTTTGTCCATAAGCAGGTTAAGTTCGAAGATGGGCTATATCGGACTATATCTTTATATAGCTCCCATATATACCGATCCTCCCATTTAGGCCCATTAAAGCCACATTTATTATCCGATTTTGCTGAAATTTGAGACAGTGAGTTGTCTTAGGCCCTTCGACTTCCTTCGTCATTTTGGCCCAGATCGGTCCAGATTTGGATATAGCCGCCATATAGACCGATCCTTAGATTTGGGGTCTTAGGGCCATAAAAGCAACATATATTATCCGATTTTGCTGAAATTTGGGACAGTGAGTTGTCTTAGACCCTTCGACATCTTTCTTCAATTTGGTCCTGATTGGTTCAGATTTGGATATAGCCGCCATACGCACTAATCTTTTGGTATAAGGTTTTGGGCCCATAAAAGACGCATTTATTGTCCGATGTCGCCGAAATTTTGGGCAGTGAGTTATGTTAAGCCCCTTGACATACTTCTGCAATATGGCACAGATCGATCCAGGTTTGGGTACAGCTGTCACATAGACCGATCTCTCGATTTAAGGTTTTCGGGCCATAAAAGGCGCATTTATTGTCGGATGTCGCCGAAATTTGGGACATTGATGGACTATTTAATGATGTCTGTGTGTCTGTTCGTCCGTCTGTTGTAATCACTCTACAGCCTTCAAAAATTGAGATATTGAGCTGAAATTTGGTACAGCTATGTTTTTTTGATGCACGCTGATTAAACTTTTTGACGGGCCAAATCGGACCATATTTGGACATGGTTGCTATATAGACCGGTCTGCCGATAAAGGATCTAATGCCCATAAATGCTTTATTTTTTATCCGATTTCGCTAAAATTTGAAACACTGAGTAGTTTGAGGCTTCCCGACATCTTACCCAAATATGGTTCAGATGGAACTATATTTAGATATAGCTGCCATATAGACCGATCTCCCGAAAAAGGGTCTGAAGCCCATAAAAACGTTATTTTTTAACCGATTTCGCCGAAATTTTAAACAATGAGTAGTTTAAGGTCTCTCTACATTTGACCCAAATATGGTTCAGATTTGACTACATTTAGATATAGCCGCCTTATATCCGATCTCCGGATAAAGGGTCTGAAGCCCATAAATGCTTTATTTCTTATCCGATTTCGCTAAAATTTGAAACAATGAGTAGTTTAAGGTCGCCCAACATCGGACTCAAATGTGATTTAGATTGGACTATATTTAGATATAGCTGCCATATAGACCGATCTCCCGATAAAGGGTCTGAAGCCCATAAAAGCTTTATTAATCACTTGATTTCGTTGAAATTTTAAACAGTGATTTTTTTTTTGAGACTCCCCATATCCGATCTTAATATGATTCAGATTGGACTGTATTAAGACCGATCTGGTGATAAAGGGTCTAAAGCCCATAAAGGATTTATTTATGACCCGATTTCGCTGAAATTTGAAATAGTGAGTTGTTTTTAGCCTTCCGACATCCGTCTTAAATATAGGTCAGATCAGACTATATAGATATAACTGTCATATAGACTGATCTTCCAATTTAGGATATTAATCCCATAAGGTCGCCCAACATCGGACTCAAATGTGGTTTAGATCGGACTATATTTAGATATAGCTGCCATATTGACCGATCTCCCGATAAGGGGTCTGAAACCCATAAAAGCTTTATTAATTTTTCTTTTTCTTTGATTTCGCTGAAATTTGAAACTGAGTTTCTTTGAGCCTCCCGATATCCGATCTTAATATGATTCAGATCGGACTATATTAAGACCGAACTGTCGATAAAGGGTCTGAAGCCCATAAAAGCTTAATTTATTACTCGATTTCGCTGAAATTTGAAATAGTGAGTTGTTTTTAGCCTTCCGATATCCGTCCTAAATATAGGTCAGATCAGACTATATAGATATAACTGTCATATAGACTGATCTTTCAATTTAGGGCCTTAATCCCATAAAAAGCAGATATATGTCTGAAAATCTTACTTGTATATGAGTTCTCGGGATCTGAATAAAACTATGATCGAGAGCAGCCCCTATTAAGATATAACTACGTTTAAAGTAGTGGTGTTATAATAAACTAGGATGATTATTATATCCCTGTTCGCTAAACGTCTGGGTTCGAATCCTGGCGAGACCAAAAATTATCAGCGGTGGTTTTCCTCTCCTAATGCTGGCAACATTTGTGAGGTACTATGCCATGTAAAACTTCTCTCCTAAGAGGTGTCTCACTGCGGCACGCTGTTCGGACTCGGCTATAAAAAAGAGCCCCCTTATCATTGAGCTTAAACTTGAATCGGAATGCACTCATTGATATGTGAGAAGTTTGCCCCTATTCCTATGTGAGCAAAATTTGCATATGACTTATGTTAGGCTTTTCGACATCCGTATCCTGTATGGTTCAGATCGGTTTATATTTGGATATAGCTGCCAAAAAGACCAATATTTTGTTCTACAAAATTGAACAGTGACCTATAGGTATTAGACCACTCCATGTTTGTGCCGAATTTGGATGCATAAGTTATCCAATATTCACTGGATTGTGGCGAATGGGGGTTTACATATATACCCGAGGTGGTGGGTATCATCAAGTTCGACCCGGCCGAACTTAATGCCTGCTTGTTTTTTACAACACATACTTTTTTCATATTTTTTATTGTATTAAATGTTTGTTTTGTTTAGGTTAGGTTTCTTTAATATTTTTTTTTTAATCTTTATTGCAGTTTTGGTTATATTGGGTTGCCCAAAAAGTAATTGCGGATTTTTCATATAATCGGCGTTGACAAATTTTTTCACAGCTTGTGACTCTGTACTTGCATTCTTTCTTCTGTCAGTTATCAGCTGTTACTTTTAGCTTGCTTTAGAAAAAAAAGTGTAAAAAAAGTATATTTGATTAAAGTTAATTCTAAGTTTTATTAAAAATGCATTTACTTTCTTTTAAAAAATCCGCAATTACTTTTTGGGCAACCCAATATAAATTTTTTTATTTTAATTTACTATTAATATCCTCAATTACCCGACACCAATTGATTTATTGATGATATTTTGTAAAACGCAAGTTCTCTTAAGGTTCAAACAAAGGCAAAAATCTAGCAAACAATAATAATTCTTACCTTACGTCCCTTTATAATTTCAACCACGCTTAACCTCAAATATTTCAAATTCGAATGCGGTCACAAACAAACCCAAATAAATTGCAATAAAGAAACAATGAGAAATTTCCAAGCGAAAAAGCATCCAGGGAAGGGTTAAGACGTTGCTGCGCAATTTCTTGATTATTGAACTTTGTTTTTAGTTGTGCACTATTTTCACAAAAGTTTCCCCTAGCCGCTCTATGGCATGGGAATGTTTTCGATCGAACCTTTTGCGCTTGATTTATGGCTGCAGTTTGTGCACTCTCTGTCATTGGAATTGGTTTCCCAGGTGATTAATGCAATTAGTCGGATCACAAAGAGTTAGACGGCCTTTCAACATTCCCTGATTTATGTGCAATTTTTGCGGTGCACATTGTAGCTGGCCAAGAATACAAAGCCAATATGATTTCTTTGGAGGGCAGGAACACCACCTAAGGTTCTTAATTAGATGCCGAAATTATGTTCAACACCTCTGCTAATGCAGCATCAGTCAAAGTAATGCAAATATCGGGAGGCGTTGCTCATACCTTCGTTACCTTGAGTGTGAGAACAATGGGGCTACCAAACTGTTCGATTTGTATATAAATCAATTTTGTTTTTTGCTTGCATTGTCTTTGAAATGCAATTTTATTCTATCGCTTTTAATTCCTTGTAATTATGGGTTCTTTTGTTTTGAAGCGAAATTAAGCAACAAAGTCAGTCTGAGATTTTATGCTCCAGAAAATGTTTTTATGTTGACTGAATGCAAATGTTTAAGAAATTTAGAACTTAAATTATGCACATATAATTTAATATTGGGTTGCCCAAAAAGTAATTGCGAATTTTTCATATAGTCGGCGTTGACAAATTTTTTCACAGCTTGTGACTCTGTAATTGCATTCTTTCTTCTGTCAGTTATCAGCTGTTACTTTTGACTTGCTTTAGAAAAAAAATGTAAAAAAAGTATATTTGATTAAAGCTCATTCTAAGTTTTATTAAAAATGCATTTACTTTCTTTTAAAAAATCCGCAATTACTTTTTGGCCAACCTAATAAAATCGATTAAAAACACCAGTCAAGGGCACTGTGGCTTAGAAGCAGGTATGTCCGCCTATAACCCTGAGCGCCTGGGTTTGAATCCTGGCGAGAACATCAGAAAAAAATTCAGCGATGATCTCACAAATGGGAAAAAAATCGGACAGCACTCATTGATATGTAAGAAGTTTTGTAATGTAATGTTCATGGACAAATTTGCATTTGCAATGCTGGCAAAACTTATGATACATTCGTGTAAAATGTGTATTTCTGAGCTTCAACTTAAATCGGGCAAGAAGAAGCCCATCCCATGGAGGACTAATGATTGAGGTCATCCAGAAAAAACTTCCACCAGAGCCATGTACGACCCGGAACAAAGTTTCTGGACTGAACCATATCAACTACCAATTATTCTATACTAACACTGGTACTCGGCCAAGGACCTGCGTTATCTTATATACAAAAATCAATTTGTGTTTGTTTGTGTGTTCCTTATGGACTCAGAAACGCCTGAACCGATTTTTTTGAAATGGTCACCGATGGCTCATAATGATGCCGTGGTGGAAATAGGGTACTAAATTTTTTGATATCTGAAGGGGAAGCGGACCCTCCCCCTTTTCCTAATTTTCAGAAACGCCAGATCTCGGAGATGGGTGGTGCGATTTTTGTGTGCTCTCTTATAGTAACCTACAAACAAAAATTTGGTACTTAAATTTCGGATGGGGTACCTAGGGTGGTCGCCCCACCCCAAAACCTACCAAATATATATATGCACCAATCACGACAATATGGGACTCAAACCCCAAAACCCCCTAAATCTCACATATTTACCGACCAAGGCAAAATGGGACTCAAATGAAAGGTATTTGCGAGTAAAATACGAATCTGATATCCAAATTTGGGACAAAGATTCTGGGGGTCCACCCCTTCCCCAAAACACCCCCCAAACAGGACTTATTTACTGACAATGGGAATATGGGGTATAAATAAAAGGTATTTAAGTGTAGAATACGAATCTGATATCCAGATGTGACCATGGCAATATGGGACTTAAATAAAAGGTATTTGAGTGTTGAATACGAATCTGATATCCAGATGTGGGACCACGTGTTTAAAGGGCCGCCCATCCCCGAGAACATCCCCCAAAGAAGACAAATTTACGACCATAGCAATATGGGGCTCAAATGAAAGGTCTTTGGAAGTAAAGCACAAATCTGATATCAATGTTCGGGAAAAGTGTTTATGGGGCCACCCCACCCCCATAACACCACCCAAGTAGGAAGTATTTGTGGACCATTGCAATATGGGGCTCAAATAAGAGGTATTTTAGAGTAGAACACGAATCTGATATATATTTTCAAAGCCAAGCCACTGAACGGCCGCCCCATCCTCCAAAACACCCCCAAAGCCGGCCATGTTTGCCGACTATGGAAAAATGGGGCTCAAATGAAGGGTATTTGGAAGTAGACCATGAAGCTGAAATCAACATTGGGGAACAACTGTCTAGGGGACGTCTCACCACCATATCAACCCCCAAGTAGGATGTACTTGCTCACCAAGACAATTTGGCTCGATGTGCATAGTTTTTAGGGCCCATACCCCAAGCCGGACATATTTGCTGACTTTTTTAATAAGGGGCTTAAGTGAATGGTATTTGAGATTAGAAAACGAATTTGATATCCAATTTTGAGGCCAATGGTAAAAATGGGGTTCAAATATAAAATAATAGAGCAAGTTGCTGATATATTTTCCGGGCTTAGTGATTGGGGGACCACCCCACTCTCCTAAACACCTCTAAATCGGGCATATTTAACGATCATGTCAATGTGAGGCTTAAATGACAGGAATTGGGGGTAGAGAAAGAATTGATAGCCACTTTCGGGACTAATTTTCTGGGGGTCCACCCCTTTGCCAAAATACCCCATAAATAGCTATTTTTTACTGACCATCGCAATATGGGTCTCAAATAAATGTATTTGGGAGTAGAATACGAATTTGATATACAAATGTAGGACCATGGATTTAAGGCTTCACCCCTTCCCCAAAACACCTCCCAAAGGGTAAGTGTAAAATAACTGTTGTTTTACGAGATTACATAAGTCTTTTTCCTGATATTTTTCCTGGTTTCTCGAATGCCTTTAAACGAATTATCAAACATTCAAAACTCCCTAAGACGTTTAATAAGATCAACGATCAGAAAGAATGGTTTTTGTTCTTAAATCAGCTGTTGGTGACAAAATAAATATTTGCCAAAAATTGTAGCACAAGCCAAACCAGCAGCTCCCTTAAAAAAATATCCCAAAATGAAGGAAGACAAAAGGCGTGACACATAGAGCCGCAATGTATGTCCCAATGTCTTGAACACAGGATGCAAGTATGAAATTATAAATAATGTATCCTTTTTTGCTCATTACTTACGCCAAAGTAATCAGAACCAGGTGATAGTGTCTGCACATGAGCACGAAGGATGAGGGGTAGAATCAATTGTCTTCTTCAACTAAATTTATACTTCGTAGGCTAGAACTTGGCCAGCAGTTCGAAGGATGTTGATATTGGCGGTATCAATTGCCAATTGGTTTGGCCAAAATAGACAGAGTGACAAAGAGAGAGAGAGAGAGGATGACTATCGTTGACTGTTTGCAGGATATGTGAGCGAGTGAATATATGTGGGTACTACCTTGTGGATCAATGACACAAGCATTGGAGATGGAAGTAGAGACCTTTCTTTTGCCGATAAGGATGTTAGGACGCGTGCCATCCGCAAATTACAAAACAAAGACTTAAAACAATTGTTGGTGCAGGAAGAACACAAAATGAAAACAATTGACAGCAGCAGCTAGGTAACAATATACAAATAATTATTGAAATATGTGCCTTTGACACCTCCAAAGGCCAGACGAAAAGCAGCAGTAGATTCTTCAAAGGATGACCAGTCAAAAAAAAAAAGGACTTTAACATAGAAAGATGCTGCCTACGGCTATTGCTGTCAAAGAAAGCTGCATTTCATATGGACACCAAAATGTCCTTTTGTATTGGCCAAAGAAAAATAAGGCCAATGATGAAGATGATGAGGCCAATGCCACAGAGTGGTAAGTGGTTGGTCAATCAGTAGAGATTCTTGATTAGCCGGAAATCCTAAGAAGTTGGTTGTTTTAAGGATGTTGGCAACAAACAAAAGAGAGGCCGACTGACTTTCGTTCGGTAAACAATGATCACCTAATGATGGTGAGGTTAGCTGCCCACTGGCAAAATGTCAAAGTAAAACTCTACAGCTGGGTAGAAGGAGATCTATGCCCCCAACAAACCCCTGGAGTTTTCCAATGCACTTCAATTTCCTCCCCAGTCTTTGAAGGGTCAGGGCAGCCGACAATCAATACAATTCGCCATAGATCCTTTGGCTAATGGTTGAGTTAATCAAATTAGGTTTCAAATGATTTTATACGGCTTGTGCTGCCTCTGCACTCCTTTGGCTAATGGTTTAGTTAATCAAATTAGGTTTCAAATGATTTTATACGGTTTGTGCTGCTGCTGCACTCTCTACTAAAGATATGCAATTTATTAAATTTTTTTACCTACCTTAAGTTTATATTTAATGTGCTAAGCAATTTTTTCAATTCTGGTTGTTCAAGCTTAGCTGGTTGCGGTTGCTTTTGGTTTCTTGACGCATTATTTCTGTTTGAGTTGTTTATGCTTCCCTTTTTATGTTGCTGCAGTGTATTGTCTTGTTGGTATTTTTATTCCTTGAGTTCACCCATAAAAATACTAGAGAAGTATGCATAGAGGCCAATATCAACAAAAAACTTTGAAGGATTGAGAGATGTTTTTGGAGGGCAGCATGATAATGATAAGAAATTTTAAATTTTGAAATTCTCTTCTGCTTACCCGCATAAAACTTGCAGACAAGAGCATAGTCATTGGATTTGTAACTGATTTGTCTTCAACCTTAATATCCACCTTCAGAAACTCTGCGTCTTAAATGAAGTGCTTCCAGAGGGATCTGGTAAAGTCTGTCGTGTGGTCCTAAGTCACATGTGGGACACACATAAAACGCGTTGAGTTCGAACTGCTCTATTTTGCTGAATGAGGTTAATCTCTTCAGATGCAATGGGTGGCGGATGGTCTTTAGGAAGGACATTCTCTCGAAAGCCGCGTCTCAGTTCATAGAGCAGCTTTCTTGCAGGTCTGAACCTTATTCCACTGTGTGTCGCTAGGCTGGCGAGTCCACTCCGGCGCTGCTTTATTTACCACTAATCGTCAAATTGTTTTCTATGTAGTCAACAAGGACAGATAGGGGTTAAACAGAGCCGGAGTTATCACCCAACCGTGGGGAATTCCCTAAGCCATTCTAAGGGCCTTCGGCGACCACGTAGATAATTCGTGATTCCTGAATTTGGCCTAGCTGGAGGGACAAGTTGGCGATGTCCTCAAAAAGCGTCTGGCGGTAGCCTTCATAAATTCAGAGACACGAGAACCGTTCTATTGGGTTGCCCAAAAAGTAATTGCGGATTTTTTAAAAGAAAGTAAATGCTTTTTAGTAAAACTTAGAATGAACTTTAATCAAATATACTTTTTACACTTTTTTTCTAAAGCAAGCTAAAAGTAACAGCTGATAACTGACAGAAGAAAGAATGCAATTACATAGTCACAAGCTGTGAAAAAATTTGTCAACGCCGACTATATGAAAAATCCGCAATTACTTTTTGGGCAACCCAATTTAACACTACCTGAACTTATTGTGACCACATCTAAAATGGGCAGACAGATGCCGCATAGTGGGATGGGGAAAAAATAAGTGGAAATAAGTCTTCCATTTTGGAACAAAAAGAGATATTTTCATGAAATGGCTATAGCTTTGGTGTTATCCTGTTTATATGCATAATTTCAGGGCCCTGGGAGTCCTAAGAGGCCCATTGGTTGACCTTTAAAGTTGGTCGCCTCGGCCCGACAAAATTTTGTTCAGGCTGTCAAAAGGCTGTGTATCGTTCTATTCAATTAACGAAGCCATGTTGATGCTCAGTATTTCGAATCTCTCCAAAGAAGCTTGGGAATACTACCTCATGTGTTTGGAAAATCGGTCTGTGTGATTCTTCCTTGCATTAGGCTCTTTCGTAGTGGGATGTATGAGTTTTTTCCGGGTAGGATGCTTTACGCACCTGATAAGTACGTCTCTTGCCGGGCTTCATTGGCATCAACGGTGCCTGGTAAAACCCCATCCAGTGTTAACCCAGGAAATTAATTCCTGCTCGTAACCGCTTTCCCATTACTTCAAAGTAGACCATAAATGTGGTGATTATCCATAGCATCCTCATTGTGTTTGCGTCCAAAACTCCGCATTTATACTCTACGTCGCTGCGTTCAGGACGATATTCTTCTTGCACAGTACTTGTTCGAGGTATCCCATCACCGCCTCCCAGTTCCTTAAGTTCTTCAACATACTCTTGAGCTATTGGCTCAGTGCGAAACCTTGCCAATCGCTATTTCCAGTTCCCTGCGCCTTTTTTCCAGCCCTCGCAGTTCATCAGTACATTTGCTAGAAGATGATTTGACCATGCTTTGTAGGTATAACGGGAAGTAACCACGGACTATCAACATTTGTATAACCAAATAGTTGACGTCGCCGTGTTTCCTATCTTTCCACATCCATTTATGGGGGATAAGTTACCGCATCCAACAACCCCGTCTATTACCATCACTCGATAGTCTTCTCTTATATGATGTGTATGCTCCTTTTGAATTTCACTCTTTCCTTTCTGGGGGTTGCCCCTTATGGTGTGGAGCCTGGTCCTCTTAATCCCATGTAGTCCTATCAGCACCATTCCTGCTATTACAATGGCTACGAGTTCGGCCACTCTCCGGTAGGATTATACGACCCTAGAGGTCGCCGTCATCTCTATCCAGAGCAGGGATTTCCCTGGTCTGTAGTTCCAGCTATATTATCCAGCTAGGATAATCCAGTCGGGTTCCTTGATGTTTGACAGAATAAAATTTCGTCTATGCTCATATCCACTGGAATATTTTTCTCGTTAGGAGTAACAATTCCGTCTTTTGCGTTACAAGTTACAAGATGTGGCAGACCAGCAGTGTTCGGGTGTTCTCACCAGGATTCGAACCCAGGTGTTAAGTGTCAATAAACGGACATGCTTATCTCTGATTATGCGATTAATGAGAAGTTACCTGCATAATATAATATCATATAATATAAGAAGGACACAGTAGCGCAGAGACTAGCATGTCCGCTTATTGACGCTTAACGCCGGCACATTAAAGTCATCTGAATGCGTTCTTCACATCCGGTGTGGCCAAAAGCATAAACGGCCTGTTGTAGTGGTTCCTTGCAGTCTCTAC
The DNA here is from genome assembly GCF_963082655.1 of Stomoxys calcitrans. NCBI lineage: Eukaryota > Metazoa > Arthropoda > Insecta > Diptera > Muscidae > Stomoxys > Stomoxys calcitrans. The sequence goes on from NC_081553.1 coordinate 11,822,644, forward strand.
TTTCTCCAACATATCTCTGAGAGCTCCGATCGTAGACATTCCTGCCCAGTAGACATCATTGAGGGTCCCCCTCTCTCACGTCCTGTAGCAGTGGCTATATGACTGGCTCCACAAGCTTGCCGGTCGTATCCAGCATACGGAGTGTCCTGTTTGCGGATGTGGGTGTGGGATCAAAAAATCCTTCCAGTAGGCACTCAGAAGAAATTCCGGTCTGTGAAATTCCTATCTGCGTGAAAACCTAAATCGGTGTTTTGTCGCGAGAGGGGCTTTCTGTTCTGAAGGTTTCAAATCGGGATCACTCTGACCATTTTTCAGACATCAGTAACTATAAATGAGCGTAGGCACGGGAAAGGGGAGCTTGGTCAGGTACTCGACTCCAGATACATTCTTCAGCATCATTCTGCAACAAAAGTTTTATATTATGTACGCATTCAGCGCCATTCCAGGCAAATCCATATTATTCCAAAAGTATCTTCCATTTGATAATTTTAATACCCTCCGCCATAGGATGGGGGTATACTAATTTCGTCATTCTGTTTGTAACACCTCGAAAGTATATATATTCTTAGCCTTCGCCTACTTTCGAAGGAGTAAAGCTAGGCGCTTGAAATTTTGCACAAATAATTTTTATAAGTGTAGGTCGGTTGGGATTGTAAATGGGCCAAATCGGTCCACGTTTTGATATAGCTGCCATATAAACCGATCTTGGGTCTGGACTTCCTGAGCCTCTAGAGGGCGCAATTCTCGTCCGATTTGACAGAAAATTTGCACGCGGTGTTTTGGTATTATTTCCAACAACTGTGCTAAGCATAGTCTGAATAGGTTCATAACCTGATATAGCTGCCATATAAACCGATCTGGGATCATGACTTCTTGAGCCACTGGAGGGCGCAATTGTCCTCCGATTTGGCTGAAATTTTGCATGAGGTGTATTGTTATGATTCCTAACACCGGCGCTTAGTATGGCGCAAATCGGAAAATAACCTGGTATAGCTGCCATATAAACAGATCTGGGATATTGAGATTTCTTGAGCCTTTAGAGAGCGCAATTTTCATGCGATTTGGCACAAATTTTGTACAACAGCTTCTCTCATGACCTTCAACATACGTGTCTAATATGGTCTAAATCGATCCATAGCTTGATACAGCTCCCATATAAACCGATCTCCCGATTTTGCTTCTTGAGCCCCTACATGGCGCAATTCCGCAATTATCCGAGTAGACTGAAATACTACACAGTGACTTCTGCAATGTTCAGCATTCAATTCATTTATGGTCCGAATCGGACTATAACTTGATATAACTCCACTAACATAACATTTCTTATTCATTATTCTTTGTTTTGCCTTAAAATAGATACCGCCCAAAGAACTCGACAAACCCGATCCATGGAGGATAACAAGATTCGGCCCTGCCGAACTTAGCACGCTCTTACTTGTTTTAATTCGTGTTTTCGTATAATGGACCAATTATACGTTTCATCCAACCGTGTTCTTCTTCTTCAGATCATTGTATCAGGCCCAATATAGTTTGGAAGAAAGAACAGGGAAAAGGGGGAAAGAACATACCAAATCAGAGTGACGGTATTAGATCAGTGGAGCAAAACCCCAAAAAAGTTTGGAGGTCTCAAGCAAAAATTTTTCTAGTACTCCTTCTCCATGACCTTGACCGAAGAAGTATGGGACAGTCCCCCTAGATTTTGGGCTATTATTAAGTTATAACAAATATTCGATAAAATTGACCCGACCAACTCTGGTACATCTCAATTGAATTGCAATATAAGAGGACTTTTCGTCTTCGCTTAAAGATATAAAAATTACTTTAGAAAAAAGTTTGGTCGGAGAACTACAAACCCCCGACGATGACCCTGATATTGTTTCTTAGTGAAAGTTACTGAGTTTCAAGATTAGAGTTCACACCAAATGCAAATTTGCCCATGAACATTCCATTAAGGAACAGGGGCAAACTTCTCACATATCTATAGTGCAGTCCAATTCAAGTTTAAGCTCAATGATAAGGGACCTCCTTTTTATAACCGAGTCCGAACGACGCGCCGCAGTGCAACACCTCTTTTGAGGAGAAGTTTTTACATGGCATAGTACCTCATAAATGTCGCCAACATTAGGAGAGGATAACCACCGCTGAAAATTTTATGATGGTCTCGCCAGGATTTGAACCCAGGCGTTCAGTGTCGTAGGCAGACATGCTAACCTCTGCGCTATGGCGACCTCAGTTCCTCAAAGGCCTCGGAGTGCACACCGAGAACAATTAACAGTGATGGCAAAGTCTTTAGGAATGACTGAACTGAATGAAGTGAATGAACTAGTTCATTTAGGTCAGTTCGTTCAGTTCCTTTTGGAACGTACAACAAAAGCAACCAATTGAACAATGCTAATGATGCGACAGTATGTGATTACTGAACTAAAATGAACTGATTAAGCTGGTTCCGTGCGTTCTTTTCAGTCACTCGTTCCTTTGAATTGTTAGGTTTGCGTCCTACAGATCCTTGGCTTTGGGCCTTTGAAACAAAGTATATACTAGTTTCCATGTCGTGACATACGTTGTCAAAAATCACATTTTTTTTTGGTTCAGTAGTTAGATTTCGGAGCTAATATTTATATCCCAAGAAAGGTTAAACTGGCTGTAATACTCACAACAGCATGCAGTCTTCAATATTTTCACCTGGATTGGAAACTTTATCATGGCGACCTTTTCACCGCAGTGATTTTTTTTCATTTAACCTTAATTTCTGAGCCACCCTCTTATAAATAGCTCCCTTCTCTAACACCAGTTAACGTTGTACAAACTAAGAACCTCAGCAGAGTTGAAGACATCCAGGGATGGTGGTGTAGAAGACTAAACAGTGAATAAATTCTGGGCTCACCTAGGGTGTTTATGGTTATTGTTGTATACAATATCAATTCATTCCATAAAATTTTTTTATGTTGCCATCATCAAGATCATGACGAACAACAACCAACGTTCCTTCATCCATGCGCTTACTGACACGTCCATCCTCGTCCTTTGCCAATGTAGACTTTGTTCCTTCGTTCTCCGAGTATGGCATTTGAGTATGGGGGGAAAATCACCGCCAATGGTTGCAACACCACACCAGGGCATTTTAAAGACATTGGCTTTTGTCTTGGTGATTTCTTATATCAGGGCAGATGCAGATTTTGAAGAAAAGAAAAGTGCGCTCAAAAAGTTAGCCGGTGTTTGTGACTTTTTGTGCACAAAATGTCTTGTGGCAAATCTTTTTTTGAGACCCACCACCATTGGATGGGGGATATTTTAATTTTTGTTTATGACAACTAATTTGAAGAATTATTTAAAACAATTTTAAAACCCAAAACTGAGCTTATCTCTCAATTTATCATTCTTTTTGGCCATTTAAAATTGGAGTTTCCCTTTTGTGCTATAGAAATCACTCCCATAATTGAGATTGTGAGCTGAAGCTTGACAAAGATGTGGTTTTTATTTAATGCTATTTTGATGTTGGCCTATATCCAGATTTGAATGTAGGTGTACATTTATCCGATTTCATTAAAAATATGCAATATTTAATTGTGCTTCAACCTTCAATTGGATTATTCTATACAGGGTAGCTGACACGAAGTGTTGCCAATTAAATTTTTTTTTGTTTGAAAATATTTTTTGTATTGATTCAAAAATTTAAAAAGTGTGAAAGTTATTTCAAAATCATTTTATTTCTACTCGCTATGACCACCTAATGCCTTGACTATTGCTTTCAGTTGTAAGCTGTGCGAATCTAATCTGCTGGTATTTTGGCCCATTCTCGTACAATGCTTTTGTTCAGAATATTCATTCTGGCATTTTTAGTCATTACCTTACTCTGTAACATTTCCTTAATAGAAAAGTCCAACGAACTGGCATCTGCCGAATTGGAAAGCAACTATGTGAGCGAAATAAAGTGCAGAACATGATTTTTTTTTTGCCATTCTTGGTATACATTTGTTTTATGTGACGCTGCCGGACGATTTTGTTTATACGTCCATGGTCTACCAACGAAAAGTTTGCCATGGGCACGGCTGCAAAGCTGAATAAGTCGAAGAGCTCGAAAAAAACAATTGGGAAGCGGCCATCGGCGGTCACAGCTCGCCATAACATAACGTAATTTGAACAATTTCTTTGGGTGATTGTTAGTAGGATCAAACGACAATATGTTTCCGTATATATCATATAACAAACATTAGACCAAACGAACTCTACTGATTCATTAAGAATTGTAGAACAGAGATATAAGAATTCAAATGCTGTCTGTCGAAAGCACGCTAACTTTTGAAGGAGTAGAGCTAGCTGCTTGAAATTTTGCACAAATATTTCCTATTGGTGTAGGTCGGTTGGGATTATAAATGGGCCAAATCGATATAGCTGCCATATAAACCGATCTTGGGTCTTGACTTCTTAAGCCTCTAGAGGGCGCAATTCTGATCCGATTTGACTGAAATTTGTGTTTTGATATCACTTCTAACAACTGTGCTAAGTATGGTTCAAATCGGTACATAACCTGATACAACTGCCATATAAACCGGTCTTGGGTCTTGACTTCTTGAGCTTTTAGAAGTCGGAATTCTTATCCGATTTGACTGAAATTTTGCACATAATGTTTTGATATCACTTCCAACAGAACCTGGTACAACTTATCCGATTTCTTATCCGATTTGACTGAATGGTATGGTCCAAATCGGTCCATAACCTGATATAGCTGCCATATAAACCGATCTTGGATCTTGATTTCTTGAGCCTCTTGAGGGCGCAATTCTCATCCAATTTGACTGAAATTTTGCACATAGTGTTTTGATATCACTTCCAACAACTATGTGAAGTATGGTTCAAATCGGTCCATAACCTGATATAGCTGACATATAAACCGATCTTGGGTCTTGACTTCTTGAGCTTTTAGAAGGCGGAATTCTTATCCGATTTGACTGAAATTTTGCACATAGTGTTTTGATATCCCTTCCAACAACTGTGTGAAGTATGGTTCAAATCGGTCCATAACCTGATATAGCTGCTATATAAACCGATCTTGGGTCTTGATAGAGGGCGCAATTTCTATCCGATTTGGCTGTAATTTTGCACGTGGTGTTTTGGTATCACTTCTTGATATAGCTGCCATATAAACCGATCTGGGATCTAGAGGTCTTGACCCTCTAGAGAGTGTAATTCTCATCCGATTTGGCACAGATTTTGTACAACGGCTTCTCCCTCCCGGCCTTCAAAATACGTGTGCAATATGGTCTGAATCGATCTATAGCTTGACACAGCTCCCATATTAACCGATCTCCCGATTTTGCTTCTTAAGCCCCGAATCGGACTATAACTTGATATAGCTCCTCCTCCTCCGTCCATATTCATTATTCTTTGTTTGCCTAAAAAGAGATACTGCGCAAAGAACTCGACAGATGCGATCCATGGTGGAGGGTATATAAGATTCGGCCCGGCCGCTGGAAATTCACCACGCGCAACAACTCCTGTGATCTTTCGTGTCAAACTTTTGTTTTGTCTGATGTAAGATCGTGGAATTTGTAAGGCTTAACCTTGAGCTCGTTTTTCAATACATCTTGCATCATTTCACGGGATATTTTCAGATCTTTAGCCATATGTTTGGTTGAAGGACAGTTGGCGTGGAAAATGAGATCGATTTATCGTAAATCGAGAAGAAGATAAGAAAGGACAAAAAAAAGAAGAAGACGAATCAACGGAATCAGAGTTTTTTTTAATGAAAATTTTAAATGAAGTAAAAATTGAGCTCAACCTGAGCTCAATACCTCACTGTTTTGTTTTCATGCAGAATATCAAACATCACGTTAGTATCTGTAGCATACTTGTATTGTTTGTCAATTGTTGAGCTAGTTTTGGGTTGTTACAATATTAATAACAACGATTATTTCTGTTTCTAAATTCGTTCGTAATTTTAATCCGAACAAGTCCTATGGCCTGGCAGGACTCTGTTCATGTCAATTACTACGACGTGAATTTTGTTCAAGTTGAAGGGTAGCCTAGGTTAGGTTGAAAAGAGGGTGCAGGTATTAATCCGCCCCATGCCACTATGGACATACACATACTAAGCCAGTAATCGGCTTGTTGTGCGCTCTAAAAACCTCTAAAAATAAAATTTTAAGTTAGGAATTCCGTGCTACTTACAAAATCCTTAATTGATACCACTCCCTAAGTTCGTTCATGCCTGGTATTGTGTCTCCACCTAAGTGCCGGTATCTGTTGGACGCAAAAGCCGGGCAATGACCAAGGAAATGCTTCAAAGTCTCATCATCTTCTCCGCATGCCCTACACATGCTATCACTTGCTGAACCATTTCACCATTTCAGGTCCTGTTGCGTTTTATTTTTTCGACCATCACCTTGTCGTTTGACAACTCTATCAGTATCATTAAAACGTTCATTGTGCAATTCACAAACATTTTGTTCACTTTGAAGTATTAGAGTTCGCCAACAATAGACGATTGTGATTTTCCAAACTTCAGATATTTTAAAGACAGAAGCAAATGTTTTTTGTGTCTTGTTTAAATATAATGGGCTATCAATAAAAATAATATCATGTAGCTTTCAGTTTGACAGATGTACCAGTGTGAGATTGACAACACTTCGTGTCAGCTATACTGTACAAATCGGTTATCCGATTTAACTTTATGACCACCAGAATTTTGTAGAGTTCCCTTATGATTTCAACACCTTGACAAAGCATAGTCCAAAATGCCTCTCATACATGCCGACTTTCTTCAATTTTTGGAGTACTTGGGACCATAATCCTAGCTCAACTTGGCCAGAATTTTGCTTGTTGAGTTCTGTTATGACTTCATTGTTTCTTATTGGGACATAATCCGATAGGGCTCCCATATATACCAATCATGTTGCCTGAATCACCGTGCTATGAAGTTCTGTTATTACCTTCTTCAACAATCACATGGCCTAAATCGGTTTAAAACCTTTTGCAGTTCCCATTGAAACCGTTCACCAATGTGCCTTTTTAAACACCTAATGGACGCAAGCCTTTCCTTATTAGGCAGATATTTTGGGCTTTGAGTATATGCATTTTCTGTTGTATGAAAATCAAAGTGCTGTGCTGAACCGATTTTAATGAACGTAGACGTTGACCCCCCGATGGATATGGGGATACCCCATTGACCCCCCGATGGATATGGGGGTACCCTATTTTTGGATGTTCGAAAGGGGAGCGGACTCTCCCCCTTACCCCAATATTCAAAAACACCATATCTCGGAAATGCATAGGCCGATTTAAGCGAAATTTGGTTTGCACGCTTACAGAAAAATTTGGGCTCAAATAATCTGGGGGACGCCTCACCCCTAAACCCAGCCACACGGGCATGTTAACCGATTGGGACAATATGGGTATCAAATGGAAGGTTTTTAAGATTAGAGTACGAACTTAATATAACAATGTGGCCCGAAGTGTTGAAGGGGCCTCCCCAGCCCCAAATATAACATGTTTGCTATATTTGGGATAATATGGGTATCAAAAGAATGGTAATTGGAAGAGGAATACGAAACTTATATAAAAATTTGGGATCAAGTCTTAGAGGGGCCGCCCACCTTCAAAACCATTCAAACTGACATAAAGGCAGATCGTGACAATATGGGACTCGAACGAAAATTACTTGAGAGTAAAATACGAAACTACTATTAAAATGAGGGGTCTATCGTAGGCGGATCGTCAGACTCCAAAATTATGTCCCAAATGGGCATGTACACAGAACAAGGCACTATGTGATTCAAATCAAAGGTATTTGAGAGTAGAAAACGAAACTTCTATAAAAATTTGGGCCGGTGGTCGCCCTACCCTAAAATTAAGACCCAAGTGGACATGTATACCAAACGGGACCTAACGGTATTCTTATGAAAGTTATTTGAGAGTTAAATACGAATGTAAATTATTTTTAAATTTGAACCATGTTGAAATGGGGCCTCAAACACTTAAGGGTGAAGCAAAGGCTGCCGGGCCAGCTAGTAAATATAATATTGGGTTGCCCAAAAACTAATTGCGGATTTTTTAAAAGAAAGTAAATGCATTTTTAATAAAACTTAGAATGAACTTTAATCAAATATATTTTTTTACACTTTTTTTCTAAAGCAAGCTAAAAGTAACAGCTGATAACTGACAGAAGAAAGAATGCAATTACAGAGTCACAAGCTGTGAAAAAATTTGTCAACGCCGACTATATGAAAAATCCGCAATTACTTTTTGGGCAACCCAATATAAAATTTTTCATGAGGGCCTTTATTATAACCGATAACTAAAGCTTTGTATTGTCTGTCTATAGGGCAATCGTCCATAGAATTTGACAATGACAACCCAGTTTAGTGAAGGCTATATAAGACTTGGCCTGGCATACTTCATAATTCTGTAATCCCTTCTGGTTAATGTCCTTTCGCTCTATACACTTTAATTAAATCATAATGTGTTAATTGATCCTTTGTTTTTCTATTTCCTCTTAAAACCTCATTATCCTCTTAGATGCTAGAAACCACTTCTAATTGTTTCTCTTTGGCAGGTTGTTGTATTTTTTTTTCTTTTATATGCTACACCAGACAGCCGGTTTTTTTCCGCCAATATTACTCTTCCTCTATTGTATGTTTCGATTTCTAACAAAAACTTGAAGCCCTATACAACTGAAGCAAAAATCATCTCCTTTTATAGAAAGGGAACCTGTATTTGTTGTCCACAACAAAAAGAAAGAAAAAATCCTGCAAAGAAACTGGAAATATTCATCCGAGTCCGCAGACTCCTTTCAAAATAAACTTTGTTTGTTTGTTTGTTTGTTTGTTTATTGATACCAGACATCACAAGATAAAAATCTTATAAGTGACGATGCCGGTTTAAGGAATGGATTACATCGAATATGTGTTAAGAAAAATATAAATAAAAAAGTAATTATATTATAAAATTTATCATAAGAGAATTTTTTTAGGAATTATACTTTAAATATAGTGTTTGAAGATTGTTTTCTTGAAAAGAGTAGCATTACTTATGGTTTGGATGTTGGATGGCAAATTGTTCCAAAGACGAATACTGTTGATTAAAAATTGTTTTTCAGAGTTTGAGGTTCGGAAGCGTGGTAGAATGATTTTTAGTCCTCTGCCAGATCGAGCAAAATGGAGATGATCATAAAGATATTTTGGCTGCTTAAGATAGATTATTTTTTGCAGTAAAATAACGCATTTCGCTTTGAGGAGGTTTTCGAAACTAATGTCGAATATTTTGTGGGCGAATTGAGAAATTCGGTCTCTCCTTTTCTTATTAAATATGTAGCGAGCAATGTTATTGTAGCTTACTTTTAGTTTGTTGAAGTCTCTCGAATCACAATTTGCGAAAATTTCACATCCATAAAGTAGAGTAGGTATAAGGTAAGATTTCGCTAAAAGCATACGTACTTGAAAAGGTGTAGAAGTCCTTTACTGCTGTTAAAACCAACAACAATTGTAGCTTACAAAAAATGGGAGGGAAACAGATTTTGCCGCGCGCGCGCTTATTCTAACAAATGGGTTTCTATTCATTTTTGAATACCTTCGTCTTGTTGTTTTTTTTTTTTTTTTGTTTGCATTGCCTTCTCAAAACAACACAAAAATGGTATAAAGCAACCAGCATCCTTTTTTTTTTTTTGTGTGATTTTTTCCATAGAAAAGTACAATGTTTTGTGATCACTGACCTCTTAAAGAGCAGAGACGGCGGAGACTGTGAATAGCAGAAGGACGTCAAGCTTAGACAAAAGCCAAACCAAACTGAGCATAGCATAGAAGGCGATGCAGGAAACTTGTTAATGAGCCAACTTGTTTCCGAGTGTTTGTTGTGTTTGATTCGTAGACAAAAAAGCAGGACAAATATAAAATGAGATTTTCTTACTATCAAGAAAACAAACATTACATGGGGTCATGGAGGTTAGAACATATTTTGGGGTAAATCTAAACAAAATCTATGGAAAATATGGCTAAACAATGCAAAGAAAAATGCATTCAAAAACATTATTAATTAAAAAGAAACTAAATGATATTTAATGGAAAAAACCATTAACGAGATATAACAATGACATAGATATTATATGTGCATTATAAAGACGGCAACATAAAAAAAACTGGAATCCGACACACATGGTAAAATATTTGGTGGGTTAGGGAGGCTACCGTGGCGCAGAGGTTAGCATGTTCATGGAAAATTTAGTTAGTTACAATGAAATAGAAATGGAGGACACCGTAACGCAGAGGTTGGCATGCCACCCTATAACGCTGAATGCCTGAGTTCGAATCCTGTCGAGAACGTCAGAGAAATTTTTCAGCGATGGATATCCCCTCCTACTGCTGGTGATATTTGCGGATACTATGCCATGTAAAACTTCTCCCCTAAAAGAAGGTCCCTCATTATATACATTTTTTCCTGTTTGGGCGAAGATCATAAAATTTCAGAACTTTCGTTTTTTTCTCTTCCGAGATGCACGATAACACTGTCTATTAGCTGTACTTTTCCCAATGCATGTGTTCGTGCTTCCATGGTAGCACATGATTCTATACAGCTGTTGGTAGTTCGATTAATGGTTTCGAACTCTTCCCACCGGCAACGTCTCTCGGTGTTGCTCCATGTCCGAGCCCAGATTCGAATCCCGGCCGGGCTCTGCCGATTTTGTTTTATTTTCATTTAAAATTTTAGTTTTTGTTTTTTTTTTTTGCCTGTTAGGACGAATATCATTAAATTTCACAATTTTCGTTAGGTTATCTTTCGAGAGGAGCTCAATGATTGGAGATTTTCTTTTGCAAGTGTAAAAGGAAAGCCACAGATCGCAACACTCACCATCCACTGTGGGACGCGTTTCGTTTTCGGTTAGAACATTTTTCAACTACATTAGGTGTGATGGCTTCAAGGGCCGTACGTTCGTATGTTGCATTTGTATCGTACTTATTGCGAAACTACCTCTATGATACAAATATGCCATTAACCACGCTCGACCACCCTGTCTACTAGCTGAATTTTTCCTAATGCATGTGTTCATTGACCTTAAAACGTGAATCGGATAGCACTCCAAAGTCTTGAACAAATTTGTAATTGAATATAAGTTAGATCTTGCTCCGTAAGGACTGGATTGGGGCAAATCCTATCCGTATGTCTTTCTGTTTAAATCACGCTACAGTCTTTAAAAATAAAAAATAAAAAATTCGCACAGATACTTTTTTTACAATGGAGATGTTATGTTCGAAGATGTTTTATATTGGATTATTCCTTTAGATAGATTTCATACAGATTAATCTATCGATACAACAATTAAGTCCTAGTTGCGAATGTTTTGTTGGTTGGACGACTTCAGAGACGTTTCGTCTGACACTGCATATTAATTTCATGTTCTAATCTACACATCCATTTCATGTTCATTTGAGCCCCATATTGCTATTATAAGTAAATATGTCCGGTTTGGGGTTTGAACCCAAGCGTTCGGCGTCATTGGCGGTCATGGTCACCTTTGCGCCACGGTGGACTTCAATCCAGGACACGATGGACTTCAATACAGGACAGTTTTCACTCCTACTAGTGAAAAGGACAAGTTTGGTCTTTCTTGCCTTTATGCCAATCCCGTTGACTCTCGCCCAACCGGACAGCTTCCTTAAAGCTCCCTGAACGAGATTCGTAAAAAAGGGTTTTCCAACAGTGTCTTGACAACTTTGAATTTAATTTGTGAACGCACTCTTACACTAATCATCGAACTGTCGCTGTTCATTCATTCAGTAAACTCAACATTTTCATCAAATCAACATTTGTAAATCACAAAAACTTTACAACCGAAATTCGAAGTCGGTGATCGCTACTTTAAGAGCGTTATATCTTCAGTGACGAGGCTCATTTTTGGCTTAATGAGTTCGTCAATAAGTAAAATATGCGTTATTGGTCGGGTGAAAAATGACGAATCAAGACTTCATCTACAAAAAATAACTGTTTGGTGTGGTTTGCATGCCGGCGGCATCATTGGGCCAAACTTCTTCGTCGACAATGTCACGCGTCACATTACCCTAAGTGAGCAAAGCCACCGCACCATCCTTACCGATTATTTTTGACCTAATTTGTAAGATATGGACCTCACGCATACGTTACAACTGATTTATTGAAGAGTACCTTTAATGCATGTGTTTTCCCAAGAAATGGTCCAGTCGATTTTAGCCATCTCGTTCGTGCGACGACTCTAGACTACTTTCTTTGGGTCTTGCCAACAAGCTGGAAGAACTCAGAGCCAACATTGAACGGGAAATAGCGACCGTTTCGGCTGAAATGTATGGGTCTAAAGTAATGACAGATGCAAATGTGTCCACGGTGGCCATATGAACGAAGTTGAGTTTCACTCACAAATGTTTAGATTGTACAAAGTTTTTATTTAAATTAAAGTTTTTTAGTCCTTATTGAAAACCCTGATTTTAGAGAGGAAACGGCCACCCACCATGATGACGATGTCGTCCATGTAGGCAACGATCTTCACACTCTCCCTCTCGAAAAACCTCTTGATCACCAAAAGCCACAACCCTACCTTACGGAGTTTCTCTGTCACAATCTTTCTTATCGAACCTCTGCCAGTAATGCATTGAAATCTGGCCTTTCAGAGTCATATCAACCCAATTTACCAAAGTATGAGGGACCTTCATGTGCACCAGAACGCCATGTATGGACTCCAACTTCACGTTATTAAAGCCCCTTCTATGCTCAAGAAGGCCGCCAAAGTGAAGTCGCCCACTCCCAAACTCCCCTCAATATAGTCAACCACGTTGTGAAGGACGCTGTGAACTGACCGACCCTTAGTGTATGCATGCTGATAACACATACCAGCGAAGTGTCGAGACGGTCTCTAGTACACCTGGAATTTTACAGCGGTGGTTATCCCCTTACTAATGCTGGCTACATTTCTGAGGTATTTTGCCATGTTAAAACTTCTCTACCAAGTGGTGTTGCTATACGGCACGCCGTTCGGACTCGGCATAAAAAAGGAGGCCCCTTATCATTGAGCTTAAACTTTAATCCGACTGCACTCATTGATATGAGAGAAGTGTCCCCTGTTCCTTAATGGAATGTTCATGGGAAATTTAATAGCAGTTGTAGTCCCAGTATATGTGCGAAATTTCGTAAAAATCCGATCGGACTAAGATATAGCTCTCATATATATGGCCTTTAAGGCTGTAGAAGCCACAGTTTTAGTCCGATCTTTACATATTTAAGCGTGAGGTATTCTATTTAACGTCCCAGCACGTGCGCAAAATATTATACAAATCGGTTTAGATTCAGATATAGCCCCGATATATATTTTTCATCCTTTATGACCCATTTGACGTCTCAATACGTGTGCAAAATTTCATTAAAACGAGTCAGATTTAGATATATCGCTCATATATATATTAAAACTACTACGTAGACGCGGCCTTTTGCCTTTATTTCTGGTTTATTTATTTATTTTTAATTTTTATACCCTCCACCATAGGATGGGGGTATACTAATTTCGTTTGTAAAACCTCGAAATATGTTTCTGTTTGTAACACCTCGAAATATGTATCCGAGACCCCATAAAGTATATATATTCTTGATCGTCATGTCATTTTAATTCGATCCAGCCATGTCCGTCCGTCTGTCTGTCGAAAGCACGCTAACTTTCGAAGGAGTAAAGCTAGCCGCTTTACTCCTTCGAAAGTTAGCGTCCATGTTTCGATATAGGTGTCATATAAACCGATCTTGGGTCTTGACTTCTTGAGCCTCTAGAAGGCGCAATTCTTATCCGATTTTATTGAAATTTTGCACGACGTGTTTTGTTATGATATCCAACAACTGTGGCAAGTATGGTTAAATCGGTCCATAACCTGATATGGCTGTCATATAAACCGATATTGGGTCTTGACTTCTTGAGCCACTAGAGTGTGCAATTATTATCCGATTTGGCTGAGGTGTTTTATTATGACTTCCAACAACTGTGATGAGGATGGTTCAAATCGGTTCATAACCTGATATAGCTGTCATATAAACCGATCTTGGGTCTTGACTTCTTGAGCCTCTAGAGGTCGCAATTCTTATCCGATTTGAATGAATTTTGGCACTAAGTGTTTTGTTATGATATCCAACAACTGTGTCAAGTATGGTTCAAATCGGTTCATAACCTGATATAGCTGCCATATAAACCGATCTGGGATCTTGACTTCTTGAGGATTCTCTCATGACCATCAACATACGTGTTTATTATGGTCTGAATCGGTCTATAGCCCGATACAGCTCCCATATAAATCGATCTCTCTATTTTACTTTTTGTTTCTTTTATCTTGTTTTGCCTAAGAAGAGATGCCGGGAAAAGAACTCGACAAATGTGATCCATGGTGGAGGGTATATAAGATTCGGCCCGGCCGAACTTAGCACGCTTTTACAGGTTTGATTTAATTTGCTGGATGATCGGAGATGCAAATGGCTAGGGAAAGCCAAAGATAGCAAAAAACTTCAAAAATTAAAAATTCGGCAGAGCCCGGTCAGAATTCGAACTTGCGACCACGGATAAACGGCGAGAGCCATTGACGTTGTCTTAGCGTTCGAAGCCATCAATACAACTTCTAACAGATGAACAAAATCATGTGTAGTATGGAAGAAGTATAATTTGTCACAGAAAAAATGTCTGTCATTACACAAAAATACATGCATTGGAAAAAGTACAGCTAATAAGCAGGGTTGTCGAGCTTGGTTAATGTGGTAATTGTATCATAGATGCGTTTTCGCTATTAATACGATTCTAATACAACATACCTACGCACGGCCTTTGAAGCCATCACACCTAAACTTAACTCGCTTTTATTTCAAATGACATTATCTCATTTATAGTGGAATGTTTTAGCCTTAAGTAAAACCCTTTAATTCGTTAGTATCAGTACTTGTATTTAAATTTTATTTAGTTTTGGGCGCTGGTTTTCTTAGATTTTTCTATATATAAATATGGACAAGTTTTAATAGCGACTCATACGAATGCACTTCCATATATAGACGAATATACTTCAGTGCACGTATAATTCATTAAAGAAACTTGTTGAATACTATATGTATTGATAATGCTATTATAATAATTCTTGTTACACATGAGCGTTTGATATTCTCCTCTGGCAAACATGAACTATTTTTTCTTGTATTTATTATTACAATTTTTATAACTTTTTTTTTGGATTTTTTTATTTGCCTTAATTTTTTTTTAGATTTTTTTCTCTTGTTTTTTGTTCTCGTGTGTCATAGTCGCAACTTGATGTCCTCCAACATGCGAAAGACCTTAATGAATTTCTTCTCGATTGTCTGCATCATTTGGTCAATGTCGTTTCGAACTATTGCCACCTCCATGGCTGCATTGTTGTATGAAGAGCCATCTCGTCCCGAGCCACATTGCGTCGATTGTGGATTGTTCTCGTACCAACAGGCCATGCCATCGATATAATCGTCAACCAGTTCCGGTGCCACAGAGTCCTCCATGAAGGATATGTCGCGTCGTTTAACAAATGAATTCATCAGCAATTGCAGGAAATCACAATTCCAGTTGTTCTGTTGGAAATAGAAATACTGCAGCTTCTTCAGACCATCGAAGATGGTGAATTTAAGAGTGAACAAAGAGTTCGAGGAGATGTCCAGGGTTTCCAGATGGTTTTGTTTCTTGAATATCCCCTCGTCGAGATCATGCAAACCGGTGGAACTCAGATTCAAGCGCACCAATTCGGTGTAACGGCGAAATGGATTGCCCTGTAATGCAGCCAGAGGGTTGACGGACAAATCCAAGGAAGTCACATTCGAGGCATAGGTGATGTGTGGCAAATCTCTTAGGGAATTGTTTCTCAGCTCCAGTTCCTTTATGATGCCATTCACTGTCAGCTTACGCATATCGCAATTATTGGCCACCAAGGTATCCAAATCGGGTATGCTTATGGTCAAGTCCTGGAAGATATTATCCGAAATATCCAGAAAGGCAATGCGCTCTTGAAATTTATACAATTCCGATTTGAAGGCTTTGAAGAGATTTCCCGCCAAAGAAATGCGTGTTAAATTAGCGTTCATATCGAATATACCACGCGGTAGGGCACTGAAGCGATTGCGAGCCAAATTAATATCCGTAATCTTGCGCAGCGGAACAAAAACTCCCATGGGCAAATGCTGCAGCCTGTTGCCCTCCAAAGAAAGCTCTTTGAGCTCTTTCAATGCCTGGAAACTGTTGTTGTGCAGCGTCTCCAGCTGATTGTAGTGAAGCCTTAGCACGTTGAGGTTGTCGGCACCCAAAAAGATATTCTTTGGTATATCTTTCAGCAGATTGTAGCCCAGCGATAGGGACATCAAATTACTGGCTCCTTCGAATTGGGGCTTCTCAAATGCCTCCACTGAGCAATTGTCCATGTGAAGGATTTGCAGGTTGGGAAAGGTATCAAACATTAGATGCGGTATCTTGGCAATGCTGGAGTTCACAAATGTCAATGCGATTTGCTTTTCCACGGCACTTTGAGACATGATCACATAGTCACTTCGATCGATGTTGATGTCCGAGCAAATGCCATTTTGGCAATGGTCCTGCATCCAGACCCTTCTGAGTTGTCCCCCTTGAATGCTGCCGACTCGTAGGGACACAACCGCAAGGCCAATCCATAAGTGCCAAAGTGTTGTCATAGTGAGTGCTGCAATTGACGCGCTTGTTCTTTAGTTGAATATATATCATCTGCAATGGGAAGGAAACAATCAAAATTTTAATAAATGACATGTCTTCAATTTCAACAAGTATTTGGTGTGTATATTACGGGGAGAAAGAAGGCTGCCGGAGACGACGGATTGCTGTCAAAATTGTTTAAGACTAAAAGACACACATTTGAAGATCGTTGAAGATGATTAAGTTACATAGTTTCATAAATTTCGTTGTTTTCATGTTTTATACATTTTTGAATTCGTTTTCGAGTTACATACAAACATCTGAAATTTGCATATAAATATATGATATTTTTTAAATTTTGAACTTTAATTTGAAGAAAAATCCTTGAATAAATACCCTTCAAATTGTGTAAGCCTTGATATATGATGTCCCAAAAAACTTTCTGATTGATTTTCTGTAGTTGCAGTAATTTTGTTAAAGTTGAGTTAGGTAACGATAGAGCAGTACAACGTTACCCACATTCCGACGAAGATTAAGAGAAGAAATATAGTTGGATGCCCTACTGTCCCCAATCCACACCATCGCTCTCCGCTGAACTCGGTCAAGTAGCTCCTAGGATGAACTTGGAGCTCCAGCCCATAAATGAGAGCTATATTTCATCCTCGGCCTGATGTAGGTAGTACTCGTGTAGACATTAAGAAGATCAAAAGAGGTGAAATACTTGCTGCACCGCTTAAGAAAGCCCAAACACTTGAATGCTTCTTTCGACACTGCGACTACGTGTTTTGACCAACGGACATTACACTGTATCTTCATGCCCAGAACATCAAATGCATCTGATTGCTCAATGTCTATGCCGTCAATAGATATTGACGATTGTAGTGGGTCAGTGAATCGTTTGTGGGACCAGAAACAGCACAGCGTCTTCTATGCGTTGGAGTCCAACAAACAAATCCTTGGAGATCGTCTCATCCATAATTCGCCTCATGTCCTCAATTTTTTGTATACTGGGCCTATGGTCGAATGAATATGAATGACACAGACTACTGTCATCGGCAAATGAGTGGACTGGATTCGAAGTCTGACCCAATAGTTCGTCAATGAAAACCAGAAAAAGGGAAGGAGAAAGGACAGAGCCTTGTTGCATACCTGCGGTCATTGTATACTCGTCGGATGAGAACCCATCTGCAACACGTATAGGGCAATCTCTGAGAAAGCTAGACATAAAGCGAACGAAGTTATTACCCAAAAGAACTAGCTTTGATATAAGTGCACCATGCACGACCACCGTAGCACAGAGGTTAGCATGTCCGCCTAATACGCTGAACGCCTGGGTTCGAATCCTGGCGAGACCATCAGAAAAAATTTTCAACGGTGGTTTTCCCCTCCTAATGCTGGCAACATTTGTGAGGTACTATGCCATGTAAAACTTCTCTCCAAAGAGGTGTCGCACTGCGGCACGCCGTTCGGACTCGGCTATAAAAAGGAGGCCCCCCATCATTGATTTTAAACTTGAATTTAACTGCACTCATTGATATGTGAGAAGTTTGCCCCTGTTCCTTAGTGGAATGTTCATGGGCAAAATTTGCATTTTTGCACCACGCACGACCCTATCAAATGCCTTGGGATATCAAGAGCCACAACTTTACACTCTTGGAGGCCACTGTGGCGCAGAGGTTAGCATGGCCGCCAATGACGCCGAACGCCTGGGTTTAAATTTTGTCGTGAACATCAGAAAAAAACTTTCAGAGGTGGTTATCCCCTTACTATTGCTGGCACATTTCTGAGGTATCCTCTCATGTTAAATCTACTTTACCAAGTGGCGTCGCTATGCGGTGCCACATGCCACACTGCACGCGTAACAATGGGCTTATTGAGAGGCGAGTTCGGTGAACATTTTATTACACATTCGGGATCGGTAAATTGGCCGCCTAGATCGTGCGATTTAACGCCTTTAGGCTAGACTTGTGGGGCTTTATTACAGGTCATGTCTATACAGACCTGTATTTGAGCTGCAGTCACGGTCAACATTTGGATGAAATAATTTTCAAACATTAAATTATATTAACCATACTATCGATTCAGATAAAAATTTCATGCATTTTTCTGAATTTGATTTTTTTATTTTTTTTGAAAAACTTTCCAATATATCTTAAAAAATTACCCTTTTTTATATAAAAATTGAAAGTGTTGCGGTTTGTTTTCAGTTTGATTGTATGTAACCTATTGACACAAAACCGCCTGAACCGATTTGAATCAAATTTTCACAGATGATAGAGTCCGACCCCCTGATGGATAAGGAGCACCTCATTTCTTGATGTTGGAGCGGACCTTCTAGAGCGGACCCGTCCCCTGACCCCAATTTTTGAAGATGCCATATCTCGGAGATTGGTGGACTGATTTAATCAAAATTTGGTTTGCACGCATATGGTAACCCAAAAACACGAAATTAGTACGAAACTGGGTGAACGCTCCACCCCAAACTGGGGAAACGCCCCATCCCAAAACCACCCAATCGGACATGTTTACCGATTGGAACAACATAGGTATCAATTGAAAGGTATTTAGGCGTAGTGTAGAACTTGATATAACAATTTTACCCTAAGTGTCGGGGGCCCGCCCCACCCCCAAAAACCGCCTAAATTTTACCGCTTTTATGTTTACCGTGTAGGGCAATATGGGTATCAATTTATAGGTAATTAAAAGTAGAATAAGAATCTTATATAAATATTTGGATCAAGTATCAGGGAGGCTGAGGTATGACATCCAGCGAACTGCTCAAATGCAAACAGCATGCCTATGTCAAGGGAAGGTCGGTGGAGACTGCCCTGCAAGAGGTTGTGCATAAAATAGAAGAATCCTTTGATGCCAAAACGTACACACTGGCGGTATGCATTGACATCGAGGGGGCTTTTACCAATGTGCGGAACAACACACTGATCCAATCGTTAGAGCAGTACCGGGTGGACCCGGTCCTTAAAGACTGGATAAACCATATGCTAAGGAACAGGTGGATAAATTGTGTGTCTCATGGCATAAATATAAGGGAGAAAGTGGCACAGAGCACGCCACAGGGGGGCATTTTATCGCAACTCCTATGGGTGGCCACCATAAATGACCTATTACGGATGCTGACTGAGGGTGGGATTTAAATCCGCTTGCTATGCAGACGATGTTATAGTACTTCTAAGGGGTAAGGATCCGAACGAGCTATGCAGAAGGGCCGAAAAGGACTTGCATATGGCATATGACAGGGCTAGACCCAGAGGTCTCAATGTTAATTCAGAGAAGACTAAAGTATGCCTGTTCACGAGGAAGACAAAGGTGGGTCAATTTAACGCACCACGTTTCCTCAATAAGACGATTTCCATATCTGACAAGGTCAAATACTTAGGTGTGATCTTGGACAGGAAACTAAATATTAAGTGTCACATTCAGCAGCGTACTGAGAAGGCTCACAGATGTTGGGCACTATGAATCCTAGGAAAGTCCACTAGATATACAGGAGCGTGATTAGACCAATACATACTTACGCCTCAGTAGTTTGGTAGACTGCTATGGAGAAAAAGTGCAACTTGCGGACCATAGAACAGGTTAAGAGAACATGTTGTCTTGACATAGGCGGAGGACCACGCCCACTAGAGCACTGGAGACTATTCTAGATATCCGAACCCATTGACATACAGATTAAGTGTGAGGCAGCCACTGCGGCTATGAGACTTAAGGCGATGGGAGAATGGATTGAGGATGGAAGCAACTCATACCATCGCGATATAATTGAGGCGACGAAAGGAAACCTGGAAGGCAGGGAAGAGGTTTCCGATCGGATACCTGAGATGAACCTTAAAGTCGAGTGCGAGGCACTTCTGCCATCGACACAGTCTTGGATTGACGGAGCCCTAGTATTGCTATCTGGAAGATCATGTTACACGGATGGATCAAAGCTAGAGGACAGAGTGGGCCTGGGGGTTTACATTGAGAACTCAGGGACTGAGATCTGTTTTAGACTGCCTGACCAAAATACGGCCCTGCGGGCGGAGATTCGGTCGTGATCGACGAATGCGTGAAGTGGTGTGGTGCTAACGCACGTCGAGTGTGAACATCTTTACTGACAGTAAAATTGCCATAAGGGGCATTAACAACCAGGACGGTAAGGTCACGAACAGTCTTGCAGTGTAAGAAGGAGATTAACGCCCTCTCTGAGGATGGGAAAATCCGCACCCTTTGGGTGCCGGTCCATAACGGAGTAATGGGAAATGAAAGGACTGACAATTTGACAGTGGAGGCCAGAGGACTGCAGTCAATATACTTAGTTAACACGAAGCCTTTCGGGTCGACGCAGTCCGACTTAAGGGAGTGGGCGATGAATGCGCATGCAACATTGTGGAACAGCGAAACGGTCGGTTGAACGGCGAAAATCCTATGGGGCGATCTAGATCGTGAGAAGACGAAAGGAAGCAAGAAGGAGGTCAGTTTAGCTATTGGTATAACATAGGACTACGAGCTCACTTATGTAAAATCGGTGCGGCAAGTGCGTGCATGTGTAGGGCATGCAGGGAAGAAAATGAGACGTTGGTGCATTTCCTTTGTCATTGCCCGGCTTTCGCGTCCAACAGATACCGGTACTTAGGTGGTGACACAATATCAGACATGAACTTAGGGGAGTGGTATTGAAAACAATTAAGGATTTTGTAAGTAGCACGGAACTCCTAACTTAAAATTGTCTTTTTAGAGATTGCAAATGCAAATTTTGCCCATGAACATTCCACTAAGGAACAGGGGCTATCTTCTCACATATCAATGAGTGCAGTCGGATTCAAGTTTAAGCTCAATGATAGGGGACCTCCTCTTTATAGCCGAGTTCGAACAGCGTGCCGCAGTGCGACACCTCTTTGGAGAGAAGTTTTACACGACATAGTGCCTCACAAATGTTGCCAGCATCAGGAGGGGAAACCACCCCTGAAATTTTTTTTCTGGTGGTCTCGCCAGGATTCGAACCCAGGCGTTCAGCATCATAGGCAGACATGCTTACCTCTGCGCTACGGCGACCTCCACCTCTTTTTAAAGGTTACTTTATAGTTTTTAGAGCGCACAACAAGCCGATTACTGGCGTAGGTTTATGTCCATAGTGGCATGGGGCGGATTAATATCTGCACCCTCTTTTCAACCTAACCTAACTATCAGGGAGGCTGACCCACACCAAAAACCACCCCCAACGGGACATGTAGGCGGATCGGGACGTATAGAATGGAAACGAAATTTACTTGATAGTAGAATACGAAACTTATTTATTCCCCGGTGAGTCGCCCCACACCAAATTTGTGCCCCAAATGGACATGTAAAAAGGGACAATGTGGAACTTAAACGAAAGATATTTGAGAGTAAAATACCAAACATATATAAAAATGCGGGTCAATTGCCTGCGGTCGCCCTACCCCATGTTTATTCCACAAGTGGACATTTAGTGAATGATATTTGAGAGTTAAATACGAATATAAATAATTTTCAAATTTGGACCATGCTGAAAGGGGGCCGCAAACACTTAAGGGTGTAGTGCATCTCACCGGGCCATCTAGTCTTTTAATTAGAGTTGAAATATTATTTTATGAAGATTTGACTATGGAAAAAGGACATTTCATTTATAGAAACAGAAAAACCAACGAATTGAGGATAGTTCTTTAAAAAAAGAACTTCTGGAAAAAGGAATAATTGGGAGGAAATAGAAGTAGGGATCCTTATCATTGAGCTTAAGCTTGACTTGGGAAGCACTGATTGATATGTGAGAAGTTTGCATTTTTTTGCTCTATTAGTATCACTCTATATTAAATTATAGGATGGAGAATAATTCCATTGAAATGTAAAAATTCACTGGGGCAAATATTATTTTTATAAAGAATTGTCCAAATGAGACGCAGAAAGCAGTTTTTCGTTCTGTTATTAAATTTTAATGCACAGCACTCGAATGGTCAAAAGATGCTATTTTTTTCTATATATTTATATTTTTTTTTTATTTTTTTTTATATTTTTTTTATATATTTTTTTATATTTTTTTTTATATTTTTTTATATTTTTTTTATATTTTTTTTTTTATATATTTTTATATATATATATTTTTTTTTAATTTTTTTATATTCTTTTAAATTTTTTTTTTCTATTTTTTTCTTTAGACTTAGATTAACTTCCTTTAACAATACTGTAAATTGTAATCATAAAGCTACTATTCTAAAATAGATCTCAGAGTTTTGTAAGTTCACTTTTCCCGAGTGGTAAGTTATTGAATTTTAACTGACATTATTTTTTACGATAACCACTGGCTGTTTCCTGCGTCTCATGTGGACAACTCTCCAATTTTGTTTTTTCATATATACAGAGTAGTATTTTTCTATCAGTTTTTAGTATCCGGTATAGTTTCTTTTTTTTTTTTTTGTTTAATTAATTTCCATTTATGTCTACTCCGGCATACATTTATGTAACATTCGACATCGTTAATTTTGATACTCGTTCCGTAGTTCCTTTAGATTTCGATTTCTAATTGAGTTTCACAATCACACAACAACAAAGTAAAAATCTCGCACCCGAAGTTGAACTAGCACTGTTCGAAATGCACAAGATTTTGCATTTGCATCCGGTACAAATGATATACAATATGATGGGTATTTTGTCTCAATGCTGGATTTTTGTTTTGTGCCTTAGTGGGGGGCACTAACGCGTTTGACAGCGGCAAACCGCGTCTCCGACGTGATCTCTACGACCTTTGTTACTCAACTACGGCCATCGCATTGGTGACCAGTTACACAGCATCATCGTAATTTTAGGCAATCACTTTCAACCTATTCCCCCATTCCATGGAATGAATGCTCAATTAGTTTTAATTATTTAATGGTGATCATTCTAGCTTGGGTGATGGGCTGACCCGCCATCAATTCACCCACAAAAAATATGATAAAGTTAAAAATAACTAAATATAACATATTAGATCTTTTGCCGCCAATTCTTTAACCTCAAACTTAGGTAGTGCTCAGGGTAATATAGATGGTGTTCAGAGTTGCTTAGATAAAATGGTGTCAACAGTTGAAACGGTGTCAACAGGTGAAACAGATCTGGTAGCGATAACCGAACTGCTCTACGTGCACTGAATTATGCACTCAATATTTTTGAGTTTTATTATGAAACAAGGTTAAAAATAGACATTTTGACAGTCGACTTAAAATGGCCTTTATTCATTGTATTTATCGCTTTTTATACCCTCCACCATAGGATGGGGTATACTAATTTCGTCATTCTGTATGTAACTCCTCGAAATATTCCTCTGAGACCCCATAAAGTATATATATTCTTGATCGTCTTTTAACTTTACTTTAATTGGCAATGACAGAATATTTGTTGCACTAGTCGAACGTAGAATAGCGTTCCAAGCGCCTCGATCTTCTGCGCTCATTCTAAAATCTCTGACACCAAGTTTCGAGGTGTCTCCCACCACTTGATCTTTCCATCGGGCTTTTAGTTTTCCCGGTTTGCGTGTACCAGCGTGTTTGCCTTCAAAAAACTTCTTTGCTGGAGCTTCTTCATCCATTCAGACAACATGACCTAGCCAACGCAGCCGTTGTATTTTTTGCAAGGCTTTTTGAGAGTTGAATCCATCCATTTCGTCTTATCTCCATTTACTGCCAAACCCATTTTCACTGACTCTCTTTCGATTCTTTCAAAGACTGCAGTTACAACTTTCGGTAACCCATCTATGATATCGATGTCGTCGGCATATGCGAGTAGCATGTGTTCTCTTGTGATTAGTGTGCCATATCTATTCACATCTGCATCTCGTATAATCTACTCCAGCAGGATATTAAAGAGATCACACGATAGGCTGTCTTCTTGTCTGAAACCTCGTTTGGTATTAAATGGTTCAGAGAGATTCTTTCCTATTCATACTGAGGAACGCGTATCAGCAAGTGTCATCCTGCAGAGTCTTATTAATTTTGCAGGGATGGCTTGAAATACCTATGATTGTAAAGGAGTATCGAAGGCGGCTTTGCAATCAACAAAGAGATGGTAGGTGTTGATTTATCCTTCTCTGGTCTTTTCCAGGATTTGGCGCAGTGTGAATATCTGGTCCAGGGTGGATTTACCAGGTCTAAAGTCGCATTGATAGGGCCCAATTATCTCATTGACTTTTGGTTTTAATCTTTCACACAGTACGCTCGAGAGTATCTTGTATGCTATGGGGAGGAGACTTATTCCTCTGTAGTTGGCACATTCCACCTTGTCTCCTTTCATGTGTACGGGACATAGTATGCTGAGGTTCCAATCATCGGGTATGCGTTCTTCTAACATGGTCGGTAAATATGTTCGATAAAGGAATGTTTTGGGGAGTGAGGTGTTCGCCCAAACACTTAGCCCTGAAAATATATCAGCATCTTACTTTACTCTCAAATATCATTTATTTGCATATTGCTATTGGCCACAAAATTGGATATCAAATACGTTTGCTAATCTGAAATACCTTTAATTTAAACCCCTTATTGCAAAAGTCGGCACATATGTCCGGTTTGGGGTATGGGCCCTAAATACTATCAATATCGAGCTTCACTCTCTTTAAGACCCAAAGGACGTCGGTTAGACAGTTGGTCCCGAATGTTGATATCACATCCGTAGTCTACTCCCAATTACCTTCCATTTGAGCCCCATATTTTCATATTCGACAAACTTAACCGTGTTGGGAGCTATTTTGAGGGATGGGGCGGCCACTCAGTGACTTGGCCCTGAAAATATATATCAGATTCTTGTTCTACTCTAAAATACCTCTTGTTTGAGCCCCATATTGGGTGGTGTTATGGGCTTGGGTTGGCCCATAAACACTTTTTCCCGATTATTGATATCAGATTCGTGCTTTACTCCCAAAGACTTTTCATTTGAGACCCATATTGCTATGATCGTAAATTTGTCCCTTTGGTGGGTATTTTGGGGAAGTTGTGTTTTTCTCCAGAAACTTGGTCCTACATTTGGATATCAAATTCGTAATCCACTCTCAAATACCATTTTTTTGAGACCCATATTGCCATTGTCGGTAAATATGTCCAATTTAGGGGGGTTTCGGGGGATGACCAACCCAACCCCAAACACTTGGTACGACAATTGGATATCAGATAAGTTTTCTACTTTTAAATACCTTTTATTTGAGTCCCATATGGTCGTGTTGGACTATATATATATTTGGTAGGTTTTGGGGGTGGGGCGGCCCCCCTTGGTACCCCATCCGAAATTTGGATACCAAATTTTTGTTTGTAGGTTACCATAACAGAGCACACAAAATTTCGCTTAAATTGCACTGCCCATCCCCGAGATCTGGCGTTTCTGAAAACTAGGGTAAGGGGGAAGGTCCGCTCCCCCTTCAGATATCAAAAAATGTAGTACCCTGTGTTCACCACGGGATCATTATGCACCATCTGTGGAAACTTCAAGAAAATTAGTTCAGCCCTTTCTGAGTCTATAAGAAACACACAAACAAACCTACAAACAAACACAAATTGATTTTTACATATAAGAAGATTTTTTTGGTTTATTTTTTTATATTTCTTGTTTTATTGAATTTTTATTTTCCTAATTTTTATTTTTCGATATTTATATGAATTTTAATCTAAGAGATTGAAAAAAATTAAATAGTTTAATAACATTTCTCAAACTATTTACCAACATTTTTCTTTGAGTGAACGACATTTCATTCACTCTTTCTCGGAAGTAGAAAAATAGTTTACATCGTATTTTGGTCCACAAAAAAGTAAATATTTAGAAATATTTATGATCATCAACAATTTATTGGTACGCTTGTTCATTTGCATTTTATAATGGTGACGATCAGCACATGTCTGCATTTTCGTTTTCACCAGACACGTCATAAGTTACATCTATTTTGTCTGTTTTTTATTTTTTCTGTTGTGTGGATTTTGCTGCTCGTCTTCTTTGGCATAGTTAGATTTTGTTTGAGTTTTGCTCTAGTTTTGGGAATTTGTTGTTTTCCTGCCTATCATCTATTAATGGCGGATGTACGCATTTTTATAATGGCGGTATGAAATCATGATTTATGTCTCTTCATGTTTAGTGAAGCTGGTCAAGGGACTATTTACGCATGTTTAGATTTTGTTCTTTTTTTTTAGAACTCACATTGATAGTAAGAGGGAACCGTGTGATTTCTCTCGATCTGTCAGAGATGATTATCGGCCAAATAAAGCTATGCCTATTGAATTTAATGTATGAGTCCAACTTGGACTCTCAACTAAATCCTGATTTTTTTTTATTTTATTTTAAATAAGTGCAACATTTATTTTTAATTTGGTTAAAAATTATTTTTAATTTATCAATATTATATCCTTTTTCAGGTAGATAGACTGGGCAGTATGTAGTTCTTGGAGGGTTATATAAGAGGTTTATTTGAACCAAACCTATGCAAAATATCAGTCAAATCGGACGAGAATAGCGCCCTCTAGAGGCTTAAGAAGTCAAGACCCAAGATCGGATTATATGGCAGCTATATCAGGCTATGAACCGATTTAAACCATACGATGCACAGTTGTTGGATATCGAAACAAAACACGTCGTGCAAAATTTTATTCCAATAGGATAAGTATTGCGCCCTCTAGAGGCTCAAGAAGTCAAGACCCAAGATCGGTTTATATGGGAGCTATATCAAGACATGGACCGATTTGGCCCATTTACAATCCCAACCGACCTACACTACTAAAAAGTATTTATGCAAAATTTCAAGCAGCTAGCTTTACTCCTTCGAAAGAAAGAAAGAAAAATCGGTTCGGCTCGTAAACCGATTCGGGGAATCGGTGAGCTATAGCGGCTTATCAACCGATTCGAATCTTAGTCGTCATGGATGTTAAAAGTCGCAACAAAAGCCCTTGTGCCAAATTTCAGTCAAATCGGAAGAAAAATGTAGCCGTTAGGACTCAAGAAGTGAAAATAGGTGATCGATTTATGTGGGAGCTATAAATAAATCTCAACCGATATGGCCCACGTGCAATCCCCAACGACCTGTATAGATAGCTAGATCGATTAAGAATGTCATGACGATCAAAAATATATAGTATCGATCAAAAATATATAGTATCGATCAAAACCTAAGCACCCCTTTGGTAATTTTTTTAAAATAATCATTTTTTTAAGAAATGACACAGTCATAGTAGGACCCTATCCGGAAGCTTTTACAGTGGAGGGTTTACTGATTTCGTAGCACGATCTGCGGCAATCAGCGATCCAATCCAGGCCACCTCGTCGGCCGCTTCGTATCTCGCAAAATGTTGATGGCCCGGTCCCAGCAGAGCCTGACATCCTTCAGAGCCTTACATCCCATCTTCTATCCCCGCCTGACTGTCCACGTATATCGTTGGACATCTCCAGTGCACCCGTCCAGAAGACTGTAAGATTCCCTGATTCCAAGGAACTCAATGACGATCCCGTGCGCCTTCCAATTTGGACCCATCCGTGTATAAAGAGGGTCCCGGGAAGGGCAAGATGCTCCCAGCCTAAAGATCTTTTTTCGAGACAACTACTTCCAAACCGTAAAAAGGAAAAATTCTCTTGGTAGTTTTAGTATCACTTCCAACAACTGTGCTAAGTATGGTTCAAATCAGTTCATAACCTGATACAGCTGCCATATAAACCGATCTTGGATCTTGACTTCTTGAGCCTCTGGAGAGCGTAATTCTCATCCGATTTGACTGAAATTTTACGACTTCTAATAACTGTGCTAAGTATAGTGCAAATCGGCACATAACCTGATATAGCTGCCAAATAAACCTATCCGGGATCTTGATTTCTGGAGCCTTTGGAGGGTGCAATTATTATATGATTTGGCTGAAATTTTGAGTGACATGTTTTGTTATGACTTCCAATAAGCGTGCCAAATATGGTTCAAATCGGTCCATAACCTGGTATTGCTGCCATATAAACCGATCTGGGACCTTGACTTCTTGAGCTTAAAGAGGGTGCAATTATTATCCGATTTGGCTGTAATTTTGTATGTGGTATTTTGGTATCACTTCCAATAACTGTGCGAAGTATGGTCCGAATCGGTTCATAACCTGATATAGCCGCCATATAAACCAATCTAGGATCTTGACTTCTTGAGCTTCTAGAGGGTGCAATTATTATCCGATTTGGCTGAAATTTTGCACGTGGTGTTTTAGTATTACTTCCAAAAGCTGTGCTAAGTATGGTTCAAATCTGAACATACCCTGATATAGCTGCCATATAAACCGATCTGGGATCTTGATTTCTTGAGCCTCTGGAGGGCGCAATTCTTATTTGATTTGAAAGAAATTTTGCACGAGGTGCTCTGTTGTGACTTCCAATAACTGTGCTTAGCATGGTTTAAATCTGAACATAACCTGATATAGCTGCCACATAAACCAATCTGGGATCTTTACTTTTTAGGTCTCTAGAGGGCGCAGTTCTTATGCGATTTGGCTGAAATTTTGCATGAATTGGTTTGTTATGACTTCCAACAACTGCGCAAGGTATGGTTCAAATCGGTCCATAACCTGATACAGCTGCCATATAATCCGATCTTGATTTCTTGAGCGCGCAATTCTTTTTCGATTTGGCTGAAATTAGGCATTTTGCGGATGGTCATGTCCGTAGGTAAATAGGAAATTTAATTTCAAGATAGCATTAAAGTTTTTGTTCTTTGGCTCGTTTTCATTGCCAAAATCCAAACGAATAAGGAAAAATCTTAAATTTTGGCCCAACTTTTTTTTTTCAGTGTAGCAAAGC
Organism: Stomoxys calcitrans; assembly: GCF_963082655.1. Taxonomy (NCBI): domain Eukaryota; kingdom Metazoa; phylum Arthropoda; class Insecta; order Diptera; family Muscidae; genus Stomoxys; species Stomoxys calcitrans. The sequence continues at coordinate 11,852,075 of NC_081553.1, forward strand.
TGATATATGTAAAACTTCTTTTGTATACTTTAAAATAATATTTATTCAATTGTAGAAAATAATATATTAACGATATGCTAATCCCAAAACAATAAATAAACAGACGACAATTTTTAATTTGCATTCGTCAATGCGCAATTTTTCTGCAATATCCATCCCAATGGCAAATCGATTTGAATGGCTGCAAGGTATGCACAAAACGGAGTAAACTGCTCTACAGAAACAAAAAAAAAAAACATCTTACGAACCGTTTCAGATAATCTCACGTGTTTGTTTGATTGATTTCTCACCGTGATTGGGAATACATTTAAATTGATTTTGTTGGCTTTGTTCCCCTTTTGGCAATTATTGGTATTTTGATTGTGGAATTTCACAGAAATCGGCAAAGAAAATTGCATTTGCCAATAGGTCTTAAGGAAAAGGTAGAGAGCAAAATGGTAATCCTCACTTCGACCCTTTACCATTTCATTTTCGTTGTTGAAATTTTGCTTCAATTTTCATATTTCTGAGATGATGGGTGAGCTAGCTGAGTTAAGATGATGTTATGCGCTGTGATTTGCATGATCATTTGCAGGGAGAATTGGGTAACATTGATGAAAAAAAAAATTACTATGGACTGCCTTGCTTGATGGTATTATTGGCGCCAAAAACCCAAGGCACACATGACGAATTGCCATGCCAAAACCTCGGCAAGGAATTAAAATTGCGCGCATGCGCATTGAATTGCAATGCTGTTGTGGATTTCTTATTGCAAGGATATCTTGATATGGTTGGTTATGTGTGTGTGTGTGTGTATGTATGCGGAATTTTATGTGCCTGTGTTGTCTTATTAAAGTGAGATTTGCATTTTTATTATTCAAGCCTAAAGGAGCTGCAAGTGTTGCTGCTGGCTGTGTACGACTGAGGTGCCTTGTTGGCCTTTGCGATGTGATTTTCTGGTCTTATGTGTAATTTGTTTCTTGGATAAGGTCTCATTTGTATTATGAGATTCCTTGGTTATTTGTTCTTCCAAGGTTCTTTCCTCTGTGCTCATTTTTTTTTGCAATCAAATTGAGGATGTTTTGGGTATCTTGGCATATCTCTTGGGGGGTATGAGCCTTTGTCTCGTGCTATAGAAAAAAGGTATCAAAGACTCGTTCGCTCGAGACATTTGTCCCCGGTCTGAGTTTTGCGGTGTGTGCAATATAATTTCTACTTTAATTTGGTGCCTGGCATTTTTTTTTTTGTTTTTACTTGCCCAGGGAAGAGCGAGAGCAACGAATATGAAAGACCACTACCCTATCATATTGTTTTTATTTCTCTTGCGAGTGTGATCTTTTCGGCCGTCTTTCCTTTGGCCTACCCTCCTCTTCTGGTTGCCTTGATTTGTGTCACGTCTTGTGTAGCAGCGGCCTTAGGTTAATTTTGGCACAGCTGTGCCAATTTTCGAATTCTTGTGCAACGCATTTAGCGCTATTTTTGATTTCTGCTTCAATTGTTCCTTTAATTATGGGTTCATATGACGTCGTCATCGCCGTCTTCATTTCTACTGTTTCGCGATCCTGTTTTAATTTTTGCTGGTGTTAGTGGTAGTTTTTGGAAGGTTTGCTCTCTGCCTTGATGGTGTGGCGCGAATCCTTGGAAAGACTTAATATAAACTATATTGCCCTAGGTCAGGGTTACTCTTGCCTTGATGTTGTTTTTGGATTACTTCCTGTTTATATGTAGGTCCTTGCCTGGCTTGTTGAGTGATTACCAGATGGGAACCAAAAAGCATAACCATCAAAATTCACATTGATGCACATCATTATACCCTCCACCATAGGATCGGAGTATAAAAATTTCGTCATTCTGTTTGTAACTACTCGAAATATTCGTCTGAGACCCCATAAAGTATATACATTCTTGATCGTCGTGACATTTTATTTCAATCTAGCCATGTCCGTCCGTCTTTCTGTCGAAAGTACGCAAACTTTCGAAGGAGTAAAGCTAGCCGCTTGAAATTTTGCACAAATACTTCTTATTAGTGTAGGTCGGTTGGGATTGTAAATGGACCATATCGGTCCATGGTTTGATATAGCTGCCATATCAACCGATCTTTGGTCTTGATTTCTTGAGCCTCTAGAGGGCGCAATTCTTATCTGATTGGAATGAAATTTTACACGGCGTATTTTGTTATGATATTCAATAACTGTGCCAAGCATGGTTAAAATCGGTAAAATGAGCCTCTAGAGGGCGCAATTCTTATCCGATTTGACTGAAATTTTGCACGAAGTTTTTTGTTCTCACTTCCAACAACTGCGCTAAGTATGGTTCAAATCGGTCCATAACCTCATATAGCTGTCATAAAAACCGATCTTGGGTCTTGATTTCTTGAGCCTCTAGAGGACGTAATTCTTATTTGATTTGAATGAAATTTTGCACGAAGTATTTTGTTCTCACCTCCAACAATTGCGCTAAGTATGGTTAAAATCGGTTCACAATCTGGTATAGCTGCCATATAAACCGATCTGGGATCTTGACTTCTTGAGCCTCTAGAGGGCGCAATTCTCATCCGATTTGGCTGAAATTTTGCATGAGGTGTTTTTTTTTTATGACTTCCAACAACTGTATTAAGAATGGTTCAAATCGGTCCATAACCTGATTTAGCTGCCATATAAACCGATCTTGGGTCTTGACATCTTGAGCCTCTAGAGGGCATAATTCTTATCCGATTTGGCACAAATTTTGTACAACGGCTTCTCTCATGACCTTCAACATACGTGTTTTATATGGTCTGAATCGATCAATAGCTTGATACAGCTCCCACATAAACCGATCTCCCGATTTTGCTTCTTGAGCCGCTACAAGGCTCAATTCTTATCCGAACGAACTGAAATATAATACAATGACTTCTACAATGTTCAACATTCATTTATGGTCCGGACTTTAACTTGTTATAACTTCAATAGCATGACAGTTTTTATTCAATATTCTCTGTTTGCCTAAAAAGAGATACCGCGCATAGAATTCAACAAATGCAATCCATGGTGGGGTCCGGCCCGGTCAAACTTAGCACGCTCTTACTTGTTTTATATTATCACAGTTTATTTTGTAAAGTTTCTATTGATTTTGACTTAGTAAAGGGTGGCTTTTAAGCTATTATCTTTTTGGCAACACTGTTTTAAACAGCCCACGCAAGTTTTGTGTTTTGTTTCACTATCAAATCTTCAGTTTGGTCTATAATTTAACCATGAATCGTCTTACAAATCAAAAACGCTTGGAAATTATTGAATTTTATTATCAAAATGTGCGGTCTGTTAAGAAAGTTCATTGCGCGCTTATTCCAGTGAGCGACGAAGCTAATTTTTGGCTCAATGGGTGCTTAAATAAGCAGAATTGTCTTTTTTGGATTGAAGATCGGGCAGAAGCATTGCAAGAGCTACCAATGCATCTACAAGAAGTCACAGTTTGGTGCGGTTTATATGCTGGTGGTAGCATTGGACCATACTTCTTCAAAGATAATGTGAATCTTAACATGACTGTTAATGGTGAGCGCTATCGTGCGATGATATCCATCATATTTTTTGGCCCAAAATGCAAGAGCTTGACCTGCATGACATGTGGTTTCAACAATGGCACATGCCACACAGCACGCGTACCAATGGACTTGTTAAGAAGCGAATTCGCTGAACATTTTATTTCACATTCGAGACGGGTCAATTAACCGCCTATATCGTGCGATTTAACGCCTTTAGACTATTTTTTGTGGGGAAATATTAATATTAAAAAATAATTACCCTTTAGTTGCCTCTAAAGCTAGGCTTTCTTGTCATACAACACGTGTTTAGAAATTCTCTACAAAATATTAATAATACATATCATATAAATCAAATGTGTTTTCCTTAAATGTCCGCTAATAACAACAAAAAAAGAAAAATGAAATTCATATCCTTTTTCCACAACAAAGAAAAATGTAACATGGCAGTTTACAACCTCCTTCACGGAGGGTGGTAATAAAATCTAACATAAAAATTTCCCGCTGTCAATTGCATCTTAGACTAGAAGACGACACCAACTTCATGCATTTCAAGGGTGCCAGCATATCGGATGTGAACCATATGAGAGAGAGAACTCTTTTTGTGCTCATTGGCTACATCTTGGCAACAGCCCACACCATGGGAGTCCACAGACTTTTATTAGTTCACACTTTAATTTCTTGCTAATTTCTAAGCTGTTTTTGTTTGTGATTTTTGTTTTTTACACTTGACATGACTGACTCTTTGTTTTTTTTCATTCGAGTGGTTTGTCCTCATTATTTCATATGATGTACTGTGGGGTTTTCATAAACGCAACATATGGCGCCATAGAAAATGAAACCCCTGTAACGATGGGTTTTTGGCTAAGTCACATTTTCTTAATTCATACTGAAGTGTTAAGATAAGTCTCCAGTGTATGCCGATAGGCCGTTATGATATCTTTAACCCATAACGTCAATTGCATAGTACGAGGGTTGCCTTTTATATTTCGGGATTTGAGAACAAACACAAATATTAACCATTGAAAATCGCCGTATTGTTTTTCAATGTATTCCCCATTAAGATCTAAACACTTTTGCATGCGTTTCAACCAATTTTTGAAGCGCTTTTGCCACTCCGATTGAGGTATCTCCAAAACATGCATTCTGAACGCATCAACCGCTTCTTCAGTTGTCGAAAAACGTTAACCTCTCATTTTATTTTGTACGTTCGAGAATAAAAAGAAGTCATTCGGAGCCAAGTTAGGACTATACGGCGGATGGCTCTTCAGATCGATGTTTTAAGTGCTCAAAAATGCAGTTATTTGAGCCGATGTGTGAGAGGTCGTATTGTCGTGGTGAAGAGTGATCCGTCTGCGGCGGTTGATTTTCCTGATTTCTTGAAAGACAACTGGCAAACAAATGGTTGTGTAACACTCAGAATTGACAGTTCTGCGTTGTACTAGTGGTATGATTGCTACATGTCCAGTTTTTGCAATAAAACTGGCGATCATTTTCTTGGAAGTGCTTCGTGCGCGAGCAACTTTTGTTGGATGTGGCTCATCTTGAAACACCCCCACAGGGGACTGCTGTTTACTTTCGGGCTCGTTGGCGTAAATCCACGATTCATCACCTGTCACAATGTGATAGACGTCTTTTGAAGCACCGCGATCGTATTTTTGGGGCACTTCTTTCGACCAATCGACACGAAATTTTTTTGACGGTCAAATGTTCATGCAATATTGAATGTATGCTGGACCCATTAATGCCTAAGGTTATCCCAATCTCCCGAAAGGTCACTTGACGATCTTGCGCACAGCATCAATTGTTTTTGTAACAACAACTGGATGACCTTCACGAAATTCGTTTTGGATTGAACTACGACCTCGGTTGAACTCACCATACCATCGATAGACATTGGTCCTTGATGGAGCTTTATCTCCAAAAATTGAACTTAGTTCATCGATGCACTGTTGTTGAGTTAATCCAAGTCGTAGGTGTAAAAAATAATCACACGAAAATGTTCACGATTTTATTCCATTTTTTGGGCGAGATCAATCTTTTAAGTTACTGTAAACAACTCAAATTGCGCTCGTATGTCAAAACGGTCAAAAACGTATAACCTCAAAAATGTCAAGCTTTACGATACAGATGTCAATTGGCAGATGGCAACACAAGGGTTGACTTTTATATATGTCGGGATTATATATCAAAGTCAACCAGTATCTTGTGAGTCTCATATTGGGATGGTCGGGAAATATGTCTGTTATGATCCCGATAGAGATTTGGTCCCGAAATTTTGTATTAATTTCGTTTATTCCCAAATACGTTTTGTTGAGCCTCATATTGTAGTTGTATGACCGATTTTGAGGTGGAGCGGCCCTCCAATCAGTTGACCCTATAATTGAGTATAAGATTCACTTTGTATTCCAAATTTTTTTTGAGTCCCGATTGATCTAAATATGTATAAAAAGTGATTTGTGTATATATTCATTTGGAGGGTTTTGGGGGTGGGGCGGCCCCCTACGCAACCCATCCAAAATTTAGTCTATCATCAATACATATAAGTTTAAATTTGTGTTTAAATTTGTTCTTGATTCATTTTCACAGATTGTGGGAAGTTGTCCGGAAGGAACAATAGGCTACATAATTTTTTGATATCGAGAGGGGAGGTGGACCCTCCCCCTTACCCCAAAAATACCATCAAAAATAAAAGTGACCGATCGGACTCAAATGAAAGGTATTCGGGAGTAGAACACGAATATGACATTAAAAATCGGAACCAACTATGTAGGGGGCCGCCCCAAGCCCAAAACCGCCTCAAAAGTAGTGCCTAAAATCAAAAATGAACCGATCGGGACATTATTGAACTCAAATGAAAGGTATTCGGGAGTAGAATATGAATATTATATTGAAAATTGGGTCAAAGAACCTAGGGAGACGTCCCAAACGCAAAACTACGCCAATAGTGTTACTACTAAATTTCCCATGAACATTCCATTAAGGGGATGCTTCTTCAATGGGTTCAGTGTTAGTAAAGGGATAACCACCACTGAAAAGTTTCGTGATGTTCAGGCTGTGGTTTGAACCCAGGCTTTCGGCGTCATATGCGGACATGCTAACCTCTGCGCACCATAACCACACCAATGATACAGCCGAAAATCAAAAGTGCACCGATCAGCACAAAATGGGATTAGCAAAATATGATCCAAGTATCTAGGGCGCCGCTCCACACCCAAAACACATGTGGGAATTAAATGTAAAAAGCTTGGTCCAAGTATCTGGGATTCCGCTCCAAGGCCCAAAACCGCCCCAAATGTAGCGCCCAAGATCAGTGAACCGATAGGGACAATATTCGACTAAAATGAAAGGTTTTCGTGAGTCGAGTGATGTGCTATTAATGTGATATTAAAAATTGGGTTCAAGTACATAGGGAGCCGCCCCAAGTCAAAAAATTGCTTAAAGCACACCCGAAAGTCAAAGTGAACCGTTCCGGACAATATGGGGCTCAAATGAAAGGTATTTGGGAGCAGAATACGAATATGATGTCAAAAGTTGGATCCAAACACCTAGGGCGCCACTCCAAAAGTACCGCCCAAATTCAAAAGTGAAAAGTGATCGGGACAATATGGGACTCCAATAAAAGGATTCGAGAGTAGAGTATAAATATGGTTATCGAATATTAACAAGTAAAAGCGTGCTAAGTTCGGCCGGGCCAAATCTTATATACCCTTCACCATGGATCGCATTTGTCGAGCTCTTTTCCCGGCATCTCTTCTTAGGCAAAAAAGGATATAAGAAAATATTTGCTCTGCCATTAGAGCGATATTAAGATATGATCCGGTTTGGACCACAATTAAATTATATGTTGGAGACCTGTGTAAAATCTTAGCCAATTCGAATAAGAATTGGGCCCTTTGGGGGCTCAAGAAGTAAAAAAGAGAGATCGATTTATATGGGAGCTGTATCAGGCTATAGACCGATTCCGACCATAATAAACACGTATGTTGATGGTCATGAGAGGCAAATCGGATAATAATTGCGACCTCCAGAGGCTCAAGAAGTCAAAATCCCAGATCGGTTCATATGGCAGCTATATCAGGCTTTGAACCGATTTGAACCTTTTTTGAAACAGTTGTTGAAAGTAAGAATAAAATAAGTCATGCAAAATTTCAGCCAAATCGGATAGGAATTGCGCCTTCTAGAAGCTCAAGAAGTCAAGTCCCTAGATATGTTTATATGAAAGCTATATCAGGTTATAAACCGATTTGAACCATACTTGGCATAGTTGTTGGATATCATAACGAACTACTTCGTGCGAAATTTCATTCAAATCGGATAAGAATTGCGCCCTCTAGAGGTGCAAAAAGTCAAAACCCAAGATCGGTTTATATGACAGCTATATGAGGTTATGAACCGATTTTAACCACACTTATCACAGTTGTTGGAAGTGATATGACAACGCCACGTGCAAAATTTTAGTTAAATCGGACCAGAATTGCTCCCGCTAGAGACTCAAGAAGTCAAGACCCAAGACCCGGTTTATATGGAAGCTATATCAAAACATGTACCGATATGGCCAATTTACAATCCCAACCGACCTACACTAATAAGAAGTGTTTGTGCAATATTTCAAGCGGTTAGCCCTACTCCTTCAAAAGTTAGCGTGCTTTCGACAGACAGACGGACGGACGGACAGACGGACCGTCTGTAAGTGTTTCAACCTCACTCATTCCGGGTTCAAATTTTTCCGTTTTCACATTTTCGACTTAGTCCATTTAATCTAATCTTCACAACAATTAACCCCATTTTATTATCTTAAAATGCTCATGAGTGAGTTGAAGGCGCTTGCAAAATACGACAAAAAAAGAACTCTGAAACTAATTGGATCATCTACTCTCGATTGGCTCGTTTAGTGCCACATCTCGCGATTAGATTGTTTTGTGGCACACATTATGGACATTTATTGAGATTTAATGCTCAACATATTAATTAGTCCAATAAATGATGACTCGGTTGTGGAAAGATTTCAATTGATTTAGCATATGCGATGGGGGTGCGCAATGTGCTCATTTCATAATTTGCATGGTTATTGAATATAAAGTTTCTAAAATGGGTGCTTTTGAATGCGATAAAAAAAATCGCGAAAATTGTTTAAATCATTCTTTTTCTTCTTTTAAATATATAAAATATTTTACAATGAGACATTAGCAATAAACATTGTAGCGGAAAATAATTGCAACAACCAAATCATAGTGAGGAAACTATCAAAAGTATATTATTTTATAATATTTTTTATTTGGATGTAATTTGGTTTTATTTAATTTTTTAAAATTCGTGATTTTTAATTTATTTTGTTCTATTTTATTTTGCTTTATTTTATTTAGTTTTTATTTTATTTTATACTAGCCGAACCGGGCCCGCTCCGCTGTGCCTTCTTTAAATCTCTTATATCTTTCTAGGGTGGGGACACTTCGCCCTGAATGCGGATAACAAATTCGTGCCATTGTAGCCTATGACGCTGAACGTATTCGAATCCTGGCGCGAACATCGAACAAAGCGGTGTTTATCCCCTCTTAATGTTGGCGATATTTGCGAAGTACAATGCCATGCATGGTCAATTAAAAAATTTTCCCCAAAGAAGTGTCGCACTGCGGGACGCCGTTCGGACTCGGCTATATAACAAGGTCCGTTATCATTGAATCGGAAAGCACTCATTGATGTGTGAGAATTTGCCCCTTCTCGGTTCCTGGTGGAAATGTTCTTCCTTAGGGTAATGTTGCCATTAGGGAAGAGATGGCACCTCAGATATTTCGACTCAAATATGGATATCAAATTCCATAGCACTTCCAAATCCTTTTAATTTGAGCCCCACATTGCCATGGCCGGTAAATATGAACCGTTTGGAGGGTGTTTTGGGGCTGGGGCGGCCACCGGCACTTTGCACTGAATATAGTGCAGCGGGGCGGCCCGCAGAGTACTTGAACCCAAATTTTAATACCATATTCGTGTTCCGGTCTCCAATACCTTTCATTTGATACCACTTTCGCATACCGGTGGCGTTTTTGCGGTAAAGGGAAAGGTCCGCCTCCACCCGATATCTAAAAATTATATTGCCTATGTTTCCCTCTAGACAAACGTACACAATCTATGAAAATGTTAAGAAAATCGTTTCAGCTAAGTGTCATATAGCCAGAATGGGTCTAATGGCGTTTTTGAGGGGTGGCATGACCCCCTTTACTTCGATTTAATTTTGTATGCCAAATTCGAAATCTATTCCCGAATACCTTTCATTTGAGCCCCATATTGAAATGAACGTCTAATATGTCTATTCGGGTAAGTTTCGGGGTTGAGGCGGCCCGATGGGCACTTAGACTTCAGTTTTGATACCATATTCGTATTTTACTCTCCAATTCCTTTCATTTAATACCTATATTGTCCCGATCGGTCCACTTTTGACTTTGGGTTGTTTTTTGGCATAAGGGGGAGGGTCCTTCCCCCTTCCGATACCGAAAAATTATATAACCTATGTTTCTTTCCAGATCAACCTACACAATATGCGAAAATTTCGAGAAAATCGGTTCTACCATTTTCAGTCTATACGGAACAAACAAACCGAGTCCCATATTTTTGTGATTGGCTAAGGCGCCCAATCTGGGCGTTTTTATGGGGATGGGGTGACACCCTATACTTCGAAATGAATTTGTTTGGCAAATTCGTTATCTGCTCCCCCATACTTTTCGTTTGATACCCATATTGTCCTTATCGGTCCACTTTTGATTTTGGGTGGTGTTTTTGGGGTAAGGTGGAGGGTTCGCCCCCTTTCGTTTTCAACAAATTATAAAGCCTATTCCTACTTCCTTACCATATTCGTAATCTACTCCCGAATACCTTTCATTTGAGTCCCATATTGTCATGATCGTTAACCCCTTAACCTATTTTGGGGCTGCGGCGGCCCCCAGGCGCTTGGACCCAACTTTTTATGAAGTTCGTACTCTACTATTGAACACCTTTCATTTGAATCCCATATTGTCCCGATCGGTCCATTTTTGATTTTGGGTGGTGTTTTTGGGGTAACGGTGGAGGGTTCGCCCCCTTCCGTTATCACAATTTTGTTGTGACTTCCAATAACTGCGCTTAATATGATTCAAATCGGTCCATAACCCCATATAGCTGCCATAGAAAACAACACATCGAAATATCCATTTCCGAGTCTATAAAGTATATATATTCTTGATCAGCGTAAAAATTTAACACGATCTAGCCATTCCCGTCCGTCTGTCGAAATCACGCTACAGTCTTTAAAAATAGAAGTATTGAGCTGAAATTTTGCACAGATTCTTTTTTTGTCCAAAAGCAGGTTAAGTTCGAAGATGGGCTATATTGGACTATATCTTGATATAGCCCCCATATAGATCGATCCGCCGATTTAGGATCTTAGGCCCATAAAGCCACATTTATTATCCGATTTTGCTGACATTTTGTACAGTGTGTTATGTTAGGCCCCTTCGACATCCTTTTTCAATTTGGCCCCGATCGGTCCAGAATTGGATATACCTGCCATATGGGCCGAGCTCTCGATTTGAGGTTTTAGGGCCATAAAAGGCACATTTATTGTCCGATATCGCCGAAATTTGGGACAGTGAGTTGTGTTGGGCCCTTCGACATTTCTCTTCAATTTGGTTAAAATCGGTCCAAATTTGGATATAGCTGCCATATAGACCGATCTCTCGGTTTAAGGTTTTGGGCCATAAAAGGCGCTTTTAATGTCCGATTTCGCCAAAATTTGGGACAGTGAGTTGTGTTAGGCAATTCAACATTTTTCTGCAACTTGGCCCAAATCGGTCCAGATTAAGATATAGCTGCCATATAGACCGATATCTCGATTTTAAGTCCTGGCCCCATAAAAGGCGTATTTATAATCCGATTTCACTGAAATTTGACACACTGACTTATGTTAGGCTTTTCGACATCCGTGTCGTATATGGTTCAGATCGGTTTATTTTTAGATCTTTAATTAAAGGACCAATATTTTTTTTACACAATTGGACAATGACTTGTACTTATTTTTTTTTATTATTATTCATTTATTTATTTATTTTTTTTTTTGATTTAATTTTGTATTATTTTATTTTACTTTATTTATTTTTTTTTTTTAATATTGTTGTTTTTTAGCATGGAAACTTTTACACATAATTGACACTAAGTTATTATAAATTTGTGTATATAGTTTGTGATTGAAAAATCTCTTCCTTCTTTTTTTCTACTTCTAATTAAAGTGACATTCTCAATCTAGCGGAAAATATTTTTGAATAGCAATAAAGTAAGCAACAATGTCATTATGAAGTGGTACTAATATTGAACAGCAGCGAGAGGTGTTTACTGTTGCTTCCTATTTCCCTTTGTGTCGTTCTTGAGGGCGAATATAATTGGAAAACTGTTAACATAACTTGTAATTAAACGTGATTTAAAAAACACACACACACACAAACTCCCAAAAAATCGTTAATTACGTATCACTGATTTTTCTCGAAATCTTGAAAAATATTTTTCCTTTGGGAAAATAAGCCTCTAAATGAGGGTGACTTTGCAACGGCTACTTCTTTGGTTTTCTTTGCCGTCCCACCCCATTGATTTGGTTGATTTCCTTTAACTGCTGGTTTTAATTTGGGAACCTGCATAACATTTTTAGACACACTGTTTGAAGTCCTCGCTTAATAGAGGTACACGTCTTTTTAGGACTCCCCCATTTTTGGGAAGAAATGTTTTTAAAGACTTAAAGAGATCTTGTCTGTTAATAACAAGAATTTTGAAAAGAAATTTTGAATGGCTTCGTAATAAGACTGACTTACTAGAATATGCGAGTATTTATGCACCTACCAGCATTAACAAACTTCACACCAATTTTATGATTTTTGCTATGTCTCTTGCAATTAATTTTAATTTAACACGGTGTTCTTTATTCTTTTGGGCAACAATTAATGCTGTACAATAACATTTCAAGGTATTCATTAATTCGAGTTAATAATTTTTAATTAAACTGCGACTCTGATTTTAAGGAGGCTTTCTTCGATTATTAAATTTGACTTGTTAAGTCAAACCAACCGAGGGCGCAATTCTATTTCGATTTACTAAACCCACCACCACAGGACAGAGGGTATATTCACTTAGTCAATCCATTTGCAACACATCGAAATATCCATTTCTGATCCTACAAAGTATATATATTTCGGATCGTCGTAAAATTCTAAGACGATTTAACGATGCCCTTGTATCTCTCCGTCAAATGTAATCACGCTGCAGTCCTTAAACATTGAAATATTGGGTTGACATTTTGCACAGACTCGTATTTCTTTTATACCCAGGTTAAGTTCTTGAATGGGCCACATCGGACCATATTTGGATATAGCCGGCATATAGACCGATCTGGCGTTAGGGTCTTAAGCCTATAACAGGCGCATTTTCTACCCGATTTCGTTGGAAATTTGGCGTTGTTTAATTAGGCCCGCCGATAACTGAAACAAAAATGGTCCAGATCGAAATATATTTTGGATAAAGCTGCCACATAGACCGATCTGGCGATTTGAGTCTTGGGCCTATCACAGGCGCATTTATTTCACAACTTCGCTGAAATTTGTCTCGAATATGGTCCAGATCGGGCTATATTAAGATATGGCTGCCATAGAGACCGATCTTCAGCTTTTGCATTTAAAGACCATAAAAGGCGCATTTACTCTCCGATGTTGTTGAAATTTGAAACAGTGAGCCCGTTCCGCTAAGCATTCTTTAACTCTTTAATATCTTGTTAGGGTGGGGACACTTTGCCCTGAATACGGATATCGAATTCGTGCCATTGTAGCCTATGACGCTGAGTGCGTTTGAATCTTGTCGAGAACATCGGACAAAGCGGTGTTTGACTCCTCTTAATGTTGGCTACATTTGCGAGGTACAATCCAAATGCCAATGCAAATTTTGCCCATGAACATTCCACTAAGGAACAGGGGCAAACTTCTCACATATCAATGAGAGCAGCCCGATTCGAGTTTAAGCTCAATGTTGAGGGGCCTCCTTTTTATAGCCGAGTCCGAACGGCGTGCCGCAGTGTAACACCTCTTTGGAGAGAAGTTTTACATGGCATAGTACCTTACAAATGTTGCCAGCATTAAGAGGGGAAAACCACCGCTGAAAATTTTTTCTGATGGTCTCGCCAGGACCAGGCGATCAGCGTCATAGGCGGACATGCTAACCTCTGCGCTACGGTGGTCTTCATGCCATACATAATCATTTAAAAAATTTTCCCGGACTCGGCTATAAAAAAAGGTCCCTTATCATTGAGTTTAAACTTGGCGCTGGGTACTTGGACCCAACTTTTAATGCCATATTCGTTTTCTGGCATCCAATACCTTTTATTTGATGCCCTTACTGTGCCCATCGGACCACTTTCGGATATGGGTGGCGTTGTTGTGGTAAGGGGGAGGATCCGCCTACACCCGATATCTAAAAATTATGTAGCCTATATTTTCTTCCAGACCAACGTACACTATCTATGGAAATTTTAAGAAAATCAGTTCAGCCAATTGGTTTAATGGCGTTTTTGAGGGATGGCGTGACGCCCTATACTTCGATCTGATTTTGTATGCCATATTTGAAATCTACTCCCGAATACCTTTCATCTGAGCCCCATATTGAAATTAACGTCCAATATGTCTGTTTGGGGGAGTTTTGGGGTTGGGGCGGCCCGATGCGTACTTAGACCCAAATTTTAATAACCTTTTCGTATTTTACTCTCTAAAACCTTTCATCATCGGTTCTGCAGTTTTTCAGTCTATACGGAACAAACTAACACAGTCCGATATATCCAGGATTGGCTAATGTGCCCATTTTAGGCCTTTTTTGGGTGTTGGGGTGACCCCTATACTTCCACATGAATTTGCATGCCATATACGTTATCTACTCCCGCATACTTTTCATTTGATACCCATATTGTCCTTATAGGTCCACTTATAAATTTTGGGTGGTGTTTTTGAGGTAACGGTGGAGGATCCGCCCCTTCCGTTATCAAGTAATTATAAAAACTATTCCTACTTCCTGACCATATTCGTAATCTACTCCCGAATACCTTTCATTTGAGTCCCATATTGTCATGGTCGTCAAATAAACCTATCTTAAGGGGTTTTGAGGCTGATATAGGTCCCATATAAACCGATCTCCCGATTTGACTACTGGAGACTTACAAGTCGCAATTTTTTTCCGATTTGGCTGAAATTTTGATTTCTGTTATGACTTCCAACAACTGCGCCAGGCATGGTCCGAATCGGTCGATAACCTGATATAGCTCCCAAATAAACCGATCTCCCTATTTAACATCTTGAACCTAAGGTTAGCTTGAAAAGAGGGTGCATATATTAATCCGCCCCATGCCAATAAAGTCCATAGTAAAGTTACAATAATAGTTTTCATCATTTAAGGTCATGTTTTTGGGCCAATTGGCTTGCCAAATTGTCAAACAAAAAATTTTCTCAAAATTCTTAGGGTACTGATTTATAGAAACCATTTTTTAATGTTTTTGGAAGTTTCTATATTGAGAAAAAGTAATTTGTGGCAATAAGCTTATGTCAAAGTCATTTGAATCCACTTATCTTCCCTTAATGGTCATAAAATGTTAAGAATATTTTTTTTTTTTTGTAAAAATATAGTGCCTTAGGAAACAAAACATATCAAAAAATTTTTTTATATATATTTTTTCAAAAATTTTTTAATTTTTTTTTCAAAAATTTTGTAAATTTTTTTTTCAAATATTTAAAACAAAAATATAAAAAACATTTTTTTTATTGATATATTTTTTTTACTTTTTTAAATAACCTTTGGTAATTTTTCAAACATGTGCTCCGTATGGTGCAGATTATGAAATATTTTCCTGCAATTACTTCCATTTGCGAAAGAAAATTTTTTTTGTAAAGTAGTTATAAGAATCACATGCTACTGAGATTACCAACTTGAAAAACAGAGTTAAAAATAGAAGGGAATAAAACCGGATTTGTTCATCCCAAACCCATGCGATAGTACTTCAAAACAACTACTTTGGCACTGTGTGCTATCTAAGCAGCAGGCGAACTCTCCTACTCGAAAAGATTGTCCAGCCTGTAGTGCTGTCCCTAAGGGAGGAACCCTTCTGTTTTATCCCTTGCATCAAAGACAACAAACATTGTAGTGCTTGGTGAACCCTCAACTTTCTAAAACAGCGACAATTAGTTTAAAACCCCGGGACATTATTGTGCGTTGGCATGAAAGTGTGGTGGACGTAATAAGTTTACGCTTTTTGCAAGCACTGACAGACACAAACAGTTAGCATTTTAGTTGGTAGGGTGATTTTTGAAATGTTTGTCTTGCCACTCATTTGCTTCACATTGATCATTGTTGTGGTAGGTTTTCCAAGACTTTTTCCTCTGTTTTTTTTTTTGGGCTCACATGTCTCCCATATGTATGTGGCGGTAGCGTTGGTGTCACTTCCCGCCATAGTTTTTCCTTTTGTTCCCTACTTTTTTTTTGTCAAATTTTACGCTTCAAGTGCTGCCGCTCTTTGCTCCTGAATGGTATGGCAAATATGCAAAGCATTGGCGTGCGTGCATAATTCTGAAACATTGGTGGAGGAGTTGGCCTATTTCAAACAGACCCATTATGCACAAAAAACAAAAAAATTATGGCGCGTTCTATTATCATGCATGTTAATGTAGTTAGGTCGATTTTGTTCTTATCATCCTTTTTTTAAGGATAATAAGGCATGTTTAAACAATGTGTGCACAAGAGGTCGATGATCATGTCATATGTTGAAATAATTATGTTTGCGATATAATTTATGGGTATGGTGAATGGGATCTTCATCTTGGTCATAGAGATATATCAGTGCGATTTTCGTAGTTTTCTCAGACAAATCTTCGCACACTTTTTATGAAAATTCATATGGGACAGATAAGCACCCAGGGAATGGTTTTAGCGAATTTTTGTTTTGTACCTTTATCTGATTTCCCAATTTGGTTCAAAGTGACAACATAGGGGGAACGCCCCACCGCAAAACCCCCCGAGAGGACATGTCGATCAATAATGACGAAATTTGACTCAATTGAGTAGAGTACGAATCTTTTTATACATGGGGACCTAATATATAGAGGGGTCGCCTATCCTTCAAAACCTTCAAGCGTACATGGGAATGGATCAAGCCAATGAATCAGGACAAGCCTTAAACGCCATAACCTAAGGGTATTTGTTTTGTGAGCAGAACTATGCTTGAGAAATACATTAGAAGTATGATAAAAAAAAAATAAAAATTCCATTTTATTTTTATATCCACCACCATAGGATGGGGGTATGCTAATCTAGGCTTTCCATTTGTAACACCTCGCAATGTTCGTCTAAGACGTAACGTAAATATATTTTTGATAGTCTCGACGTACTGAGTCGATCTAGCCATATCCGTCTGTCGAAATCACAATAGCGGTTGAACGCGTGAAGCTAGCCGCTTGAAATTTTGCACAGATACTTAATATTGATGTATGTCATTGGGGATTGCAAATAGGCCATATCGGTTCAGGTGTAAATATAGCTGCCATATAAACCAAAATCCCGATTTGACTTCTTGAGCCCCTGGAAGCCGCAATTTTTGTTCCATTTGGCTGAAATTTTGCACATAATGTTCTGTTATGACTTTCAACAACTGTGCTTAGTACGGTTCAAATAGGTCTATAACCTAATATAGCTCCCATATAAACCTATCACCCGATTTGACTTCTTGAGCCCTTACAAGCCGCAATTTTTGTCCGATTTGGCCGAAAGTTTGCATGTAGTGTTCTGTTTTGACTTCCAACAACTGTGATAAGTCCGGTTCAAATCGGTCTATAACCTGATATAGCTGCCATATAAACCGGTCTCCCGATTTGACTTCTTGAGCCCCTAGAAGCCGCAATTTTTGTCCGATTTAGATGAAATTGAGAATGTAGTGCTTTGTTATGACTTTCAAAAACTGTGCCAAGCCTGGTCCAAATCGGTCTATAACCTGATATAGCTCCCATAGAAACCGATCTCCCGATTTGACTTCTTGAACACTTACAAGCCGCAAATTTTGTCCGATTTTACAGCACGTAGGGTTCTGTTATGACTAATAACAACTAAGTCAAGTACGGTTCAAATCGGTCTATAACCTGATATAGCTCCCATATAAACCGATCTCCCGAATTGACATCTTGAGCCTGAGGTTAGGTTAGCTTGAAAAGAGGGTGCAGATATTAATCCGCCCCAAGCCACTATGGACATACACCTAAGCCAGTAATTGGCTTGTTGTGCACTCTAAAAACTAAAAAGAAAATTTTAAGTTAGGAATTCCGTGCTACTTACCACTCCCCTAAGTTGGTTCATGTCTGGTATTGTGTCTCCACCTAAGTGCCGGTATCTGTTAGACGCGAAAGCCGGGCAATGACAAAGGAAATGATCCAACGTCACATCATCTTTCCCACATGCCCTACACATGCTATCACTTGCCGCAACGATTTTACATAAGTGGGCTTGTAGTCCTGTGTACCGTTATTATACTTTTAGCTACACTGACCTCCTTCTTACTTCCTTTCAGTAATAGCCTCGTCTTCTCACGATCTGGATCCCCCATATGATTTTCGTCGTCCTACCGACCGTTTCGCTGTTCCACAATGTTGCATGCGCTTTCCTCGCCCACTCCCTTAAACTCGGACTGTGTCGACCCGTAAGGCTTCGAGTTATCCAAGTTTATTGACGGCAATCCTCCTTGAGAAATGTCGGCAGAGTCCGGCCAGGATGCGAACCTGGACACACGGAGCAACAGCGGGAGCCATTGCCATTGTCTTAGCATTCGAAGCCATCAATACAACTTCCAACAGATGAACAAACTCATGTGTAGTACGAAAGAAGTGTAATTTGTCACAGAAAGAATGTCTGTCGTTACACAAAAATACATGCATTGGGAAAAGTACAGCTAATAGACAGGGTTGTCGAGCGTGGTTAATGTTGTAAACTGAATAGGCTTTTACTAGTTTTCAGTTAATTTTTATTTAGTCTTTAAATTTTTTGAATGAGATATTGTTTAACGAATTGTTTTTTTTTATTAAGTTCATATAATCTTCCTTTACAATAAACTTACACCTCGAACAATTTTTTACAATCCCTTCTTCCATTAAAACTATCAAAAAATACGTTACAATATTTACAAATTCAAGGATCATAAAAAAACGCATATGCTCATATCAAAAGTGGCGCATGCTACGAAAACAACTGTTCATCTCCCATCCAAATTAGTTGTGACAACTTTAATGCCATTAGTTTTACATTAGACTACAATAACACCCTCCCCAATTTGGTATACTCAATGAAGAAGCGTCAGCATAGCTCCACCACCAAAAGCAAGCACCACATACCAATGCCAGTGAGCAACATTTGTTCAATTTAATGGTGCTACAATTCTGCCTAATCAAAAAAAGGGCAGACAGTGAGGAAAACTTAGGACTCATCAATGAAAATTCGGAAAATTGTAACGATCTTCGGAATGTCATTGCCACAACGAAGTAAATTATCATTATCGCAAGAAGGAACAACACCTTGAGCCGACTTTACTCAATTGTAGATTAGTGGGACAAGATCACCACCTTCACCAACGTTGTTATGATCATTCTACTGCGTCAATGTAAGGACACACATGGTCGCTCACTCACAACGTAAGACAGCATAGCACTTTTCCTACAGTTATCCTGCATAATTATGACACCGTTGGCACGAGCCGTTTCTTCCTCTTGTGTGTGTGTTGTTTTTTTACCTTTTCTACTTCCTTAAAGTTTTTTAATAGTTCACTGCCTTGCTGCGTTGGAGGTTGTTGCACCTTAGCTCCTTATCCTTATGCGCTATGTTTGTTGTTGCTTTTGAAGTTGTGTGGTGGAAGTCCTGACGCTAATGATGGTGTTGAATTGTTTTGGTGGTGCATATGTTGTTTCTTCTTTATTTTGTTGTTGTTGTTATGTCTATTACATAACGCACGCGCTATCAGCGATGTCTTGTCCCGCTGTTCCCTAATTTCCCTCCCTGTTATCCTTGTGGAACGATTAGTATGAGCATGCGTATGAGTATGTTCTAAGGTGATGGGTTTTATCGAACATATGTGTCGTCCTGGAGTTTGCCAAAGAAAATTTTCTTATTTATTGAGGTTTTCCTTAGTTATTTCTAATTGGAATATAATTTTGTTTAGAACTTTTAATACCTATCAAGACTTGTTTGGGCATAGACTTTTAAAAAATGTTTAATGTGCTCAAGAAGTCATATAGGGAGAACGAATTGCAGATTGTGTTTATCTTCGAACTATTATCACAATTTGAAACTTTTTTTGATTTATACAATTTGAGTCCACATACTAATGCTAGTGGTATTAACAGCACAATGAAGGTAAATGAACTCTACTCTACTCTACTCTACTCTACTCTACTCTACTCTACTCTACTCTACTCTACTCTACTCTACTCTACTCTACTCTACTCTACTCTACTCTACTCTACTCTACTCTACTCTACTCTACTCTACTCTACTCTACTCTACTCTACTCTACTCTACTCTACTCTACTCTACTCTCCTCTACTCTACTCTACTCTACTCTACTCTACTCTACTCTACTTTAGTTTTAGTTTTAGTTTTAGTTTTAGTTTTAGTTTTAGTTTTAGTTTTAGTTTTAGTTTTAGTTTTAGTTTTAGTTTTAGTTTTAGTTTTAGTTTTAGTTTTAGTTTTAGTTTTAGTTTTAGTTTTAGTTTTAGTTTTAGTTTTAGTTTTAGTTTTAGTTTTAGTTTTATTTTTAGTTTTAGTTTTAGATTTAGTTTTAGTTTTAACTTTTAGTTTTAGTTTTAGTTTTAGTTTTAGTTTTAGTTTTAGTTTTAGTTTTAGTTTTAGTTTTAGTTTTAGTTTTAGTTTTAGTTTTAGTTTTAGTTTTAGTTTTAGTTTTAGTTTTAGTTTTAGTTTTAGTTTTAGTTTTAGTTTTAGTTTTAGTTTTAGTTTTAGTTTTAGTTTTAGTTTTAGTTTTAGTTTCATTTTTGGTTTTAGTTTTAATTTTAGTTTTTGTTTTAGTTTTAGTTTAAGTTTAGTTTAGGTTTAGTTTAAGTTTAAGTTTAAGTTTAGTTTAAGTTTAGTTTTAGTTTTGGTTTTGGTTTTGGTTTTAGTTTTAGTATTAGTTTTAGTTTTAGTTTTTGTTTTGATTTTAGTTTTAGTTTTTGTTTTAATTTTGAATTTCTTTGATTTTTTTTTTTAATATTATTTATATTTTTCGTATGTTTTTGTTTGTTGTTAATATATACATTTTTTTAGTTTTTAATTTACTATTTATGTGCCACTTTTTTCTTCATTTCAATGCACTTCAATGATCGGAAATACTTGCTATGGAAAGGGAAAGCCAAAGATCATTTCGTCATTTGGTTAGAATATCTCATCGACCATATTAGGTGTGAAGGCTTCAAGGTCCATACATTGGTAGGTCGTTCTTATACCGAATATACAGCGAGAACGTGTCTACGATGTAAGGACGACACTAACACAAGTCTGACACCTTTCACACTAGCAGTTCTTTTCCACCGCATGTATTTTCTATACGACTACTTAGCTTCCATGGCATGTCACATGTCATTTGTCTCTATTTTTAACTAGTGGGACAGGGCCCGCACCGCTGCTCCTTCTTCTACTTTATATGGAACAAAATTATCCTTTGGATATTTATTTTCGCCAATTAAAGAACTTTTAGTGAAATACCATGCTACGACAATAGTAAAGGGTGATTTTTTTGAGGTTAGGATTTTCATGCATTAGTATTTGACAGATCACGTGGGATTTCAGACATGGTGTCAAAGAGAAAGATGCTCAGTATGCTTTGACATTTCATCATGAATAGACTTACTAACGAGCAACGCTTGCAAATCATTGAATTTTATTACCAAAATCAGTGTTCGGTTCGAAATGTGTTCATTCACCGTTCAGCGATGAGGCTCATTTCTGGTTGAATGGCTACGTAAATAAGCAAAATTGCCGCATTTGGAGTGAAGAGCAACCAGAAGCCGTTCAAGAACTGCCCATGCATCCCGAAAAATGCACTGTTTGGTGTGGTTTGTACGCTGGTGGAATCATTGGACCGTATTTTTTCAAAGATGCTGTTGGACGCAACGTTACGGTGAATGAACACATTTCGAACCGAACACTGATTTTTGTAATAAAATTCAATGATTTGCAAGCGTTGCTCGTTAGTAAGTCTATTCATGATGAAATGTCAAAGCATACTGAGCATCTTTCTCTTTGACACCATGTCTGAAATCCCACGTGATCTGTCAAATACTAATGCATGAAAATCCTAACCTCAAAAAAATCACCCTTTATATGTATATCGCTGGACGAACAGCATAGCAATATAAATGCCTTTATCTGCATCCCATGTTATCTTTACTGGTCTATGAATTCGCTCGGAGTGTTTAGGGTCATATAAGTTTGGATGTTAGATGTACTCCATTCTCAAAAGACTTTATTTGAGCCCGATATTTTCATAGGGGTTTTGGGAGTGGGAAGGCCCCCAGGGTGGTGTTTGGTGGGTTTAAGGTGTGGCGTGGACTCCCAGAAACGTGTCCCGAAATGGGTATGAATACTCTCAAATACATTTCATTTGAGTTCCCATATTGCCATGATCGGTAAATATGTATGTCCGATTTGGGGGTTATCAAATTCGTTTTCTGATCTCATTTGAGCCGCATATTGCCATGGTCGGTAAATTTTGTACTCCTTGGGAGGTGTAATGGAGAAAAGACACCAAATACGTGGTCTCACATTTGGATATCGGATTCGTATTCTACTCCCAAATTGCGATGCCCATATTGAGCCTCATATTGCGATGGTCACTAAATACGTCCTATTTGGGTGGTGTTTTGCGAGTGGGGTGGCCCCCGAAGACCATTCATCAGAGCCCTAGACCAAAGACCTTTCATTAGGGCAGGGGCAGGAAACACCTCCAAACAATTGGCCCCATGTTTAGGTATTAGATTTGTATTCTACATTGAAACACCTTTAATTTGAACCCCACATTGCCATGTTCAGTAAATAAGTCCTGTTTGGAGAAACTTGGTCCCATATTTGGATATCAGGTTCGTATTCTACTCGCAAATACCTTTCATTTGAGTCTATCATTTGAGTATATTGTAGTGTTTGATCTGTATATATATATTTGGTAAGTTTTGGGGGTGGGACGGCACCCCTAGATACCCCATCCAAAATTGAATACCAAATTTTTGTTTTTAGCTTAGTTTTAGGCTACTAAAAGAGAGAACACAATATTTCGCTTGAATCAAACCACACATCTTCGAGATCTGGCGTTTCAAAAAATTTAGTACCCTATTTTCACCAAGGGGTCACTATGCACCATTGGTTAAAATTTCAAGAAAATCGGTTCAGCCGTTTTTGAGTCTATAAGAAACACACACACAAACCGACAAACAAACACAAATTAATTAAATAAATTTTTTCCCTAATTTTTTAAATTAATTTTTTTAATTTATTTGTTAAATTTAATTTTTTTAAATTTATTTTTTAAATTTAATTTTTTCAAATTATTTTATTTTTTATTTTATTTTTTATTTTATTTTTTTTATTTTATTTTATTTTATTTTTTTTATTTTATTTTTTTATTTTATTTTATTTTATTTTATTTTATTTTATTTTATTTTATTTTATTTTATTTTATTTTATTTTATTTTATTTTATTTTATTTTATTTTATTTTATTTATTTTCTTTTATTTTATTTAATTTTTTTTGTTTTATTTTATTTTAATTTTTCACGTCATTTCCTACATCATTGTATTTTTGGGGGATGATTTTGTCTTTACGGAAGTTGGAAACCCCGCAATATTTTTAAGACATTTTAGTGATCACAAACACCAACAACATCAGTCTAGGTTCACTGCACATCCACCGACAAAATTTTGTTGGAGCAATAGAAATTAATGATAAT